>NC_058135.1:297529995-297547045 GCF_016433145.1 Gracilinanus agilis | reverse complement strand
GGAGAGAAGGAAAGAAAGAGGGAGGAAGGGAAGGAGAGAAGGAAGGAGGGAAAGAAAGAAGGAAGGAGGGAAGGAGAGAAGAAAGGAAGGAGGGAGGGAGGGAGGGAAAGAGAAGTAGGAGAGAAATCTCAGGATGAAGTGAGATCAAATAATGGCAGCCTCAGAGCTAAAGGACAAACCTGCCCATTCAGCCTCCCTTCATGCCAGGCAACTCCCTGCAGAAGAAGAAGAAGAAGAAAGGGGTTTGTAAGCTCCAGGTCAAGGGGCACGACTGTTCCTGGCCACAAGGCCAGGGGTCAGAGGGAGAGTGGGCGAAGCTCCAGAAGCAGAGGCGCCCCAGCCTCACTTCGTAGAGACTCACCTGGTTTCCCTGTTTGGCAGCAGCATCACCAGCCTGGTAGGTCAGGGAAATGCTGGAGGCGCCATTTACTTAGATTTTTGTAAAAACAGTCAGCAGAGTCTCTGGCCATCTGGTGGGAGGGATGGCAAAGGGGCCGAGTGATCGTTTAGCTGGAGGATGCCATGCTGGCCGCCTGAGCAGACCCAAAGCACAGTCAGTGCCGGCTCAGAAGGCGGCCGCTCTTGGAAGGCCCCGCCCGGGGCCTGGCCTGGGCTGCTGGGCAGTTTTAGGCATGGTGGGTCCAGGGTGGGATGGCCTGCTTGTGCCATCTGCTGGTGTCGCCAGCGGGGCGGGATGGCTAACGCAGCGGATCCAAGCTGAGCCTGGCACCTGGGGACATTCTAAGAGCAGGAAGGAGGGGGGATGTGTGGAAAGGCTCGTCTTCCACAAATCACCTCCACCCTGAGGCAAGGAGGGGATCATCTGGGAAAGATCTGGGGTTTCAGTGAACCTCAAGCTCAAGCCATGGCAGGACGGGCACTTCCCCTCTGAGGTTGCCAGGCGAGAAGCGTCCAGGGACGACGAACCTTCGGACAGAGAGCCGGGCCCGACCTCCTGGGCTTCCATCTTGGGCAGAGAGGCTGAGGGATGCCGGGACCGGGGTTCCCCGTTCCTGTGTCCGGGGCGACTCGGAGTCGAGGATGAGCTGCAGAGCAGCCCTCCGCTCTGCCCCAGCAAGGGCAGCCCCTCCGTACCACAGGAGAACGGCAGGTGCCTCTCGAGGGCCGACCCAGCCTCCCCGCAGCCCTGGACGTCTCTGCTCCGCACGGGTCTCGTTCTCTCTGATTTTGTCCCTCCGGCTCTGGCTCTGGCCTTCTCCCTTTATGGACGTAAACCCCGGCCAAGGCCACAGCACCCCCCGAGCCCCCCGGGACCCCTGCAGCCACTCCTGGGCCCCGGCCACACACGCCTCCGTGGCATCCACCCCAAGAGCCTGCCACAGCTGGGCCTTTTGTGCTGTTTGCTGTGGCCGAGGACGGCTGGCCTTTCCTGAGACCTGGAGATGCCCCAAGGCAGGGCCCGCGTGTCCTCCTCCCGGCTCCCCGGCTCAGGCCTGGATGGGCGCCCCTCAGCCTGGCACCAAAAGGCAGCCTGGGGGGAGAGGATGGCCCGTGGCCTGGGCCTGCGAGGGCCAGTGTGGGAGGGACTCATCTTCCTGCCTCTGGTGACCAGAGAAAAAGAGAAGCGCCTGCCCTCGTGGCCAGGGCAGTCCACACTGGAGCGCGGTAGTGAGCTCCTCGTCCCCGAGGGCCTTCAAGCTCGAGCCTTGCCTGAGGGTCTCGGCCCTCACCCAGACTAGGTGGCATTGCCCAGCCCGGACCTCCACTCGGCTCCCCGAGACCAGCTCGGGAGTGCCCGCGTTTGGGATGGGAAAAGAGGCCCGAGCCGGGGGGCGCTGCCGAGTCATCGGGGCTTCTGGGAGAGACGGCTGCCCCGCGTCCGGGCCGTGATGTCCATCACCGGCCCGGGCTGATGCTCAGCACGTAGTAGGGCCTCAGCAGGCTTGTGGCCCGCGGGAACAGCCCTGGGGAGCTGGGGGGGAGCTGGAGGGGGGCCAGGGCTGGCTCCCAACACTCGGCCCCATTGTGCGCCAGGGTCCCGATTGAGACATCCCGGATGTGTGCTGACGATGTGTGTGCGGACGGATCGGCCGGCCTGTTTGCTCACCAGGGTTTACATCTTCACAGTTCAGAGAACAGAAAACAGGAAAGAAAGGGACGAGGGGGCGAGCCTGGCTTCCTGCTCGTAAAGTCTGGCCTCGCTCTTTGCCAACAATCGACCCCGGCTTGGCCTTTGAGTGGCTCCTGCGCCTTCCTGACAGCGTAAGCCTGGGCAGGCTCTTAGGTAAACACTCGCTAAGCCGCAGAGCCTCGGAACCAGACTAGCGGCATTTCTTGGAGCCGAGACATCCCCGGCCTCCCTGGGCTGGCAGGCGACGGGCCTCCACTCGCCTTTCGGTGGCTCCCCATCCCAGAGCTCATCCAAGCCGGGGGATGGGGCTGCCATTCGCTCAGCCCTCGCGCGGCTTCAGGGTCTCCTGTTGTCCGGCCTGCAGTGGCCCCTGGGCATCGCCCTCTCCTCGTCCCTCCCATCGAGCGGAGCCCGGCCCGACCCTCTTCCCATGCCGGGGGAATGTTGGGCCCGGGAGGCGGCAGATCCCACTCGCTGGGAGCCAGGAGGAGGCCGGCCGCCTGCTTTCGGGTGTCTCAGTCGTGGGCAAACTGGCCCCCGAGTCCCCGCCCGGCCCCAGCTCCCGGGATGGCTCTTCAGGCTCGTCTCCCAACCTTCGTCTCTGTCTTCCCCCAACCATTGCTCCAAACTGGGCGATCCCTGGCTGGGCTCTGGCTCTGCCTCTGGGGGTTCTGCCGCTCGGGGTCACCCCCGCCCCCCTCACGGCCCCCCATTCCTTTGTATCTCCTCCTTCCGCGTGGCTCCTTCACGGGGATGCGGCTCCTCGAGGGGCGGGCCCGGGTCTCGCCCCTTGGACTTTCACGTTCAACATCTAACATGGCGGCCCACACGTGGGAGCTTCTAGAAGCTTCTTGAATAGGCCAGAACAGCCTGGCCCGGCCACAGAGGATGAGGGGGCCGAAGGCAAACGCCTCCCTTGTCTTCGTTCAGAATGAAAGCCAAAAGAGCAGAGACGCCCGTCTCCCTGGCCTGACCTTTCCCAGCCCCGGGCCCTGGCGAAACGGGGTCTGAATCATGGCCGCGCCACTTCTTCATCCCTGCGTGACCTTGGCCAAGTCCCTTCCCATCTCTCAAGCTGAAGGGAGGGAAGGTGCCGTGCTGGGCGCTTTCCCAGATCCCTTCCAGCGCCGAGTCCAGAGATTCTGGGATCCCTGCCCGCCTCGAGCAAATAAGGATCAGGCGGCCGAGAGCCTTCCAGCCCCATCATTGCCCAGAGATTAAGAAGTGTCAGTGGGCAAACAGGAGCCTCCCTTCTCTCCAGGAAAAAAGACTTATTGACATTTTTTAGCACATGTAAGCACCCGCTTGGGTCCCGGACACCCGGGGAAGACGCTCACCCGGGAAGCCTCCAGGCAGGCCTGGCACTAGTTCGCTCCAGATCAGCTAAGGGCCTGGGGTGGGCCTGCCCGGCTTCTCTTCCTGGACCGAAGGACACAAGGAAGTGGGAGAAAGAAGGACAGAGAGAGGACGCGAGCCAGCCTTTCTCATGCCCCGCCCCCTGGGGGGCCCCAGGCTCACTCATGCTCCCCTTGCAGGTCCAGAGCCTTCTGGGAGATCCTGAGCGCCAGTCCTGAAGACCCGGGTCCATTCCCACCTCCCGACACCAGGGAGACCCACCGATGAGCTAATGGCCCTCCACGAAGGGTCACAGCGCTGAGGAAGGTGCCCACAGGATTAGGGGGCTGCGCGGGGCCAGCAGGGACGGTCCCTCGGAGAGACAGACTTGCAGTCAGCTCCCTGTCTTCAGGGCTGGGGGAGCCTTCAGAGTCCGAAGGGAACATTCCCCCGGCCGAGGCCTCCCCCCGGATGCCTCGTGGTGAGCAGGACGAGTTCAGAATAACCGATGCGCAGCGAAGTGAGCAGAACCCGGAGAGCAGCGTGTTCGGCAGCAGAAACAGCGGCCACCGTCAGCCGTCATCAGCCCAGCGAGGTCCCAAGAGAACCCCAAGAGCGGCCCCATGACATGCTCGCCACAGCCAAAGAGGGGCCCGGAGGAGGCTGCCCGCGGGCCGCAGTGCGCCATCTTCCTCTCTGCTTCTTCCTGAATTTCCTGTCGCCCGCGGGATAAACAGGCACGGCTCGAGCGCTCGGGGATGCCCTCCGTCAGGCATGTGCGACCCCGGTGGCGAGTGGGGAAGGCGTGGAGGGAGGGACACAACGTGAATTCCAAAGCGTGAATACAGCCGTCAAAATGCTTTCTTCGCGCAATTGAAAAAAGAAATCGTGAAGCCTTTGCTGGGAGACCCCCGCGCTGGGCCGGCTCTGGCATCAGCCCTGCTTGGGTTTCGGAACTTCGCAACTCATGGTGGTCACCGGCGCCCTCTCGGACAGCACAGGGCAAGCCTGACTGCCTCCACGTGACTGCCCAGCTCTCCTGGGCTCCCGGAGGCTTCTCTCTTCCCCACGGAAGATCCTCTGATCCTTTCATGGCATGAACCCAAGGTCCTTCCCCATCCTGGGGCTCCTCTCTGGGTGCTGTAGTTTATAAATGTCCTGCTTAAGCTGGAGGGTCCAGGGACAGCTAGGGAGCCCAGGGCGTGGATCACTAGGCCTGGAGTTGTGGGTTCAAATCTGGCCTCGGACGTTTCCCAGCCAGGTGACTCTAGGCAAGACGCTTAACTCTGAGGACCTGTTTGGTACTCCTCTGTCTTAGAGTGACACTAAGGCAGAAGGTGAGGGCTTCCAAAACAGACCAGGATCTTTGAAGCCCATCCTTCCCGGAGGGGCTCTGTGTGCATCCGTGTTTGTCCTTCACGGGTCTCTCTCCGCCCCAGTTGCATGTGTCGGCCCCTATTATTGGTCTGGTCTCTCGGGAATGCTTTTTGGGGGAGATGGAGGAGGGGGGAGCATAACGCTCCGTGCTCTCCCTCTTCCCCCTCTTGCTGCCCTCTGGTACATGTGCAACGTCTTCTCATCGAGGTGGAGTCCCTCCTGGAGCTCTTTGCCACTTGACGGATTTGCCCCTGGACTTCGCCCTCTCTGGCCCAACTGAAGCTCTGCCACCTCTAACTCGGGTGCCCTGCCTGGTGAGCTTCCACCTTATGTATCTTTGTCTCTCCCAGCCATCCCCAAGCCTTGCTGCTGGTCGCCCTTATGTTCTCCCAACCACCACGCTGCATCAGTTCATGTAGCTCTTTTCAGGCTTCTCTGTACCCATCGCACACATCCTTTCTTCCAGCATAGTCACAGGCCATTATATTCATGGACCACAATTTATTTAACCATCTCCCAAGGGATCGATATCTGCTTTATTTCCACAAAAAGTGCTGTGATAAATATTTTGGTGTATGTGGGACTTTTTCTTATCACATCCCACTCATGGAATCTCTAGGTCAAAGGGCAAGGGCATTTTGGTCACATTATTTGCATGATGCCAAGTTGCTTTCCAGAATGGTAGTTTGATTCACAACTCCACCAACAATGCACTAGTGTGCCTATCTTCCCATAATCCCCCCAGCATTAACTTTTCCTGTCATTTATCCTCTTTGCCATTTGGTAGGGTTTGGGGTGATACCTGAGGGTCATTTGCATTTGCATTTCTTTTAGTATTAGTGAAATAGAACTTTCTTTCATACTGTGGTTAGTATTCTGAAATTCTTTAAAAAAAACCCTCTACCTTCCAGTTTAGAATCCATACTAAGTACTGACTCCAAGGTAGAAGAGCAACAAGGGCCAGGCAATGGGGATTAAGTGACTTGCCCAGGGTCTCACATAGCTAGAAAATGTCTGAGGTCATATTTAAACCCAGAACCTTGGTATCTTTATCTACTGAGCCGCCTAGCTGCCCCCCCTGCAATTTCTTCATTTGAGAATGCTTTGTCCATATCCTTTGACCACTTATCTATTGGGGAAAGGCTCTTGACTGATACATCTTATCGAACAAACCATTATTAGGGAAATTTGATATGAAGGTTTTCTTTTGAAGCATCACATAATCAAAGCCATCTCTTACCTTCTGCAATTCCCTGCGTTACTTGGTTGATTAAGAGTTCAGCTCCCCCCACCCGTGAGAGTGGTATCATCGACTTCTCTCCTGCCTTTTTTCTGCAGTAGCCCTTAATATTAAGGTTGGGTGTCTTTTCACTTAGATGCAGTGTGGAATAAGCGATCAGATCTTGATCTCCATCTGATTTTGCCAGGCTGCTTTGCAGTGTTCCCATAGGAGACCAAACCTGAAAACATGCTTTACCTTTCCAACACTCCAGAAAGCGGGAATACAGCAGGAGTGAACAAAGAGAGCAAGCAAGGCCAGCAGCCCCCAAAGGAAGTCCAGGACGGCCAGGGGTCTCTTTTTCAGTGCACCCAGGAAGAGAAGGAGAAAAACAAAAGTGCCAACGAAGAGTGGAGAGTGAAGAAAGAGACCTGAGACACCAAGCCTCGCCACTCCCCTCCTACAGGGCAGTCAAAGCATTTTTCTGGGACAGAATTGCAGAATGGGAAGATGCATAAAAGGGGAAAGTGAAGAAGAGAGAGGGGCCTATGCAAGGTGCCCTAATCAAAGGTGGCCAGTGAAGGGGAAATAACCCCTGTAGCCTCCCAGGAAGAAGAGGGTCTACAGAGGAAAGCGTAAGGAGGGAAAGGGAAGGACTGAAACGGTGCGGGAGGGACATTTTATTTCATTTGGTGGGGGGGGGTCCCACTGAAAAATGCTCTCATGGGGGAAAAATAGTCCCTAAAAGGTGATAGAGCCTTACAATAATTGCTAGGCAGTGCTGTGGATAGAATTATGGGCTTAGAGCAAGGAAGACCCGAATTCAGAGACAACCTCAGATACTTGCTAAATGGGACCCTGAGCAAGTCACTTAACTTCTACTCTGCCTCAGTTTCTTCAAACTGCAAACAGAGGATAATAATACCTCCTGCCCATGGATGTTGTAAGGATCAAATGAGATGATATTTGTGAAGGGCCTAGCACACAGTAGGCACTTACTAAATGCTTGTTCCCTTTCCCTCACAAATGAGAAACTCCAAGGATCTGGAGCTCAAAGAGACCACTTGTCGTGCCCCAGGAGAAGGCAAATCAGAGCCCCTGGGAGCAGCTGGCGCTAAGAGGAGTGGGAAGGCATGGAAACGTCCGAGATGGTATATGATGGCAAATGAGGGGGTGGGGTGGAAATGAGCACGGGGAAGGCAAGCATTATTATGAAGAGCGCAAGCAGGGAGACTGGAGAATTCCCACCACAGGGATGATGCCCTCCGTGCTACCTTCCTGCAGCCCTTGGTTTTTCTAAGAACAAAACCAGAGGACTAAGAAGAGGGCCAAATCTCTAGGACAATGACTCAGAAATGACTTCCACATGGAAACCCAAATAGGCACCTCCGAAGTTCTAGCTCCATGAGGAATGCAGAGTGGAACGAAGGGTTAAACGAGTATTCGGGCCGTGAACCAAAGAATCAAAGTTTAGAATCGATTTTTAAAAAGAAAAATAATAAAAATAAAGGAAATGAACAATTTAAGACTAACAAATAAGAGGGCAGCGAGGTGGCGCAGTGGAGAGAGAGCCAAGCCTCGAGATGGTTCAAATCTGGCCTCAGATACTGCTTAGCTGTGTGACCCTGGACAAGTCACTTGATCCCCATTGCCTAGCCTTTATTGCTCGCCCGCCTTGGAACCAATACTTAGTATTGATTCTAAAATGGAGGGTAAGGAAGGATCTAAAAACAGTCAAATGAATTGGGGGAGAGGAGAGGGGAGGAGATTTTACTTGGCTGCATAACTGAGAAAAAAGGGGAGACAGAATTAGAAACTGAGATAAAGAGAAGAAAGGCAAAAGAATGGCTAGAACTCCCACACGAGGGAAAGGGGCACCGACCGAAAAGTGGAGCCCCCCTCCCCCAGGGGAGAAAATGCAGTTGGAAGAAGATTGTCTCGAAGGAGGGAGAAATGTGGGCAGAGGATGCGGGAGTGAGGGAGAAGGGAGGAAGGGAGGATTTGTTAAGTTCTTACTATCTGCCGGATGCTGCGCACAAAAAGGAAAATGAGGCAGCCGCTACCCTCAGGAAGCTCGTGTTAAGCTCTCGTGGGGAGAGTGGCAGCCAGAGAGGGAAGTGCGGGGCTAAGGAGCCAGCAGTGCTGAGGGGAATCTTGTGGCTGGCTTTTCCAGGAATGGTGGCTTTCTAGAACTGCTGGGAGCAGAGGCAAAGAAAAGGGCACAAGGAAGCGCACAGCACACGGCGGAGATCTGAGCAGAGACGGGCATGGGGCGAGGGCTGGCAGATTTGGAGCAGGCTCTGGGCAGAAATGGGGCAGGGCTGCCCCCTTCCCACTAGAAAGCTGTGTGTCTGGGCAGACCAGCAGGTCGGAGCCCCAGGCCAGCTAGCCGGGGAGCTCTTTGGGGGGGGGGTGACTGCAGCTCTCCAGGATGTGCTCGGGGATCTGGGCTTGAGCCCTGGGTCTCATTATCTTTTCTGGAAGCCAGTCAGCCTCCAACAGGAAGCGGGCATTGGCTTACAGGATCCGAGATCCCATCAATTGCTTTTCAGAGTGAGGATGGGAGCCATGAGCCGTCAGTAGGATTTCACCACTCGGTGGTTTGGTTTCAGGGGTGTAGCCTGTGGACACAGGATCCTTGGCTAATATTGACCAGCCAAGAGGGAAGAGGAAGTGGGTGGAGGGACATGAGATCGAGAGCGTCCACTTTCCTCTTAAGCAACCGGAGGTCGAAGGCCCAGGAAACCCGAGAAAGGCTCCCCGGCCGTGACTAGAGCTGAACGCGGGCTTCTCGGGAGTCTCGGGGTCTCAGATTCTCTCATGAACCCGTCACACAATCAGTCAACAAACACGGATCAAGCACTGCCTTTGTGGCAGACCCTGCCTTCTGCCCCGCCAGCCTGCCTCTTTCCTGGCCAGCACACAGACGTGAGGCCTGCCTCAGTGGTACCTCGAGATGCCATGAGTAGCCCCTCAAGGCCCAGCTCCAGTCCTCCCACGTCCTTGAGGTTCCATGTATGTGATGGGCGAGCGGGATCCCTGAGCGGGGACCCAGGAGGCCTAGGAATCCCAGCTGTACCTGGACCGCCTATGTGTCTTGGGACGACACGGCCTCAGCTCCCCTCTCCCGAATGAGTCTCCCTGGATCGAACGCCCGTTAGTGTTTTTTGTGGCCGTCCTGCCCCATTGTAGGGAGCGTCTCTGCTCTGACCCTCCCTGTCTCTCACCGGCACTCTCTCGTCTTCCTGAAGCCGGTGATTGGCCCTTTGACTTGTATTCTTTTTTTTTTTATATAGTTGTTTTTTTTAAACCCTTGTACTTCGGTATATTGTCTCATAGGTGGAAGAGTGGTAAGGGTGGGCAATGGGGGTCAAGTGACTTGCCCAGGGTCACACAGCTGGGAAGTGGCTGAGGCCAGGTTTGAACCTAGGACCTCCCGTCTCTAGGCCTGACTCTCAATCCACTGAGCTACCCAGCTGCCCCCTGACTTGTATTCTTAATTGCCTTCTGTAGGCCGGGCACCGGCCTACCCCCGCCCTCAAGGAGCCCCCAGTCTAGTGGGGGCGACGACAAGGAAGCCACTATGTCTATATGAGCTACAAACTTCATTAGTGCAGACGCTAACGAAGAGAAGGAGGTGCTGGCATGGAGAGGAAGCGGAAGGAGGGAGCAGCCAGCTGGGAGAGATGAGGAAGGAGAGAATTCTGGGAATGGAGGCAGCCAGCAAAGATCCAGCCTGGAGATGGAAGGTCTTGTGCAAGGACCAGCAAGAGGCCAGCGTCCCCGGGCCAAAGGAGATACGCAGGGAAGGGACAGTGTCCGGGGTAAGAGACCGGCCAGCTAAGAAGGGGCCAGGCCCAGCCGAGGGCCGTGTGTTTGATTCCGGAGGCGGCAGGGAGCCACTGGGTTGACTGAACAGAGGGGTGACGGCCCACGTCCACCCTTTAGTAGCAGAGTGGAGGCTGGACTGGAGGGGGCAGGGATCCACGCAGTGAGACCCGACGGCAGCTGTAGCATAGCTCAGGCCTGAGGTCAAAGGAGAGAAGAAGACGTCCAAGGAGATGCTGGAAGGGCAAACCCGCAGGCCTTGGCACCATCCTGGATCCAGGGGGTAAGAGAGAGTGAGGACTGCAGGATGATTCCTAGGTTGGAAGCCTGCAGGGCCCTCTCAGCAGTAAATAGGGCATAATCTGTGTCTTTCTCATCAGAAGTGTTTCACCCCAATCATTTCGAGAAGCCGGAGAGCTTAGGGTTCTCCCTTCCTTTCAGAACTCTCTAAAAACAAAACCCTCGGCCTGCCCACTTCCAGTTTCCAAGGAGTCTTTTACTCACTCATCTTTTAAAGATGTCAGACGAGATTCCTGTTCTGACCAGCGTCTGGCTGGGACCAAGGAAGCGGGGGGGAGGAGGTTCCAGGAGGAGAAAACCCTGTACATCGGGCCCTTGACATTCCTCGAGCATCCAAAGCGGGGAATGTCCCTTCCGCGAGAGAATAAACTGCTGTCTTATACTTTGGCCTCTCAGCTCCGGGTTTGTGAACTCATTGCTGTGCCGGGGGCTGCTGTTCACCAGCCCGTCCCCCACTGAAGTTAGGAAGAAGCGAGGGTTTGGAGGAAAAGATGATCAAGTCAGCTCGGGGTGGGTTGAGTTGAAGATGTCGATTGGGCATCTGGTTCTAAATGTCCAATAGGCAGTCGGAGCAGCAAGAGTGAAGATCAAGGAAGAGGCAGGGGCTGGACAAGGAGCTCTGAGGACCATCTGCAGAGAGATGGTAGTTGTAGCCAGAGGAGTTGATGGGATCCCCGAGGGAAATGGCCAAAGTCATCAGCGATGGAAGCTGATTTCAGCCCATCGCCTGTCTGTCTATGGCTCAGGAGCTAAGAAAGGATTTCCTATTTTTAAATAAAGTTTTAATGAAACACACTAGTGCTTCCTTGGGAAGAAAAGAAGAACAAGTTTCAGTACAATTTCTTTTTAGTTTCAGGCCAAAATTGAACCTTTTCTGAATGAGGCTCTCCTCGGCCACTATGATCTGCCAAACACTGATTGGCTTTGGAAAATTAGCTTTAGCGGCAGTCATGATAGCATTTTTAAAAAATGAATTCCACCCCAAAGAAAAGCCCCCAAAGCTCTTCAATTGGAAACTCATACTGCAGTAAGCTGAAAGTCAATTGGATGACAACAAATGTCTGAGTCACAAGCCATGGCCAGTTGCCTTTATGCACATCTCCTGCTGTCCACAATTAAAGCTAGAAGTGACATCTCCATTTCCACACAGATTTGCTACAAATATATTTTTCAGACTGAAACGACAGTTTCCTTATGTGTGTTCATTTATACTTTTTTGGAGTAGATTTTATATTTATTTTTTCTAATGACATGTTGTGGGAAGCCAATAAGAGAATAGATAAAAATCTGAGACTCCTCTTTTGACCCCTTTTGTGATCCTTATGATTTCTTGTTGAAAAGTATTGTGGCCTTATTAAAAAACTTTAAGTTCCTAGCAAACTTGAATTTAAAGGGTTAACACTGTTCCCCTTTGATCAGGAATGCTGCTGCCTGATATAGCCAAGGCCAAAACCTTAGCAGGGCCAATTCAACCCTGAGAAAAATACTCCCCAACTTGGCTTTCTGATAAGAACCCAGTCAAAATTCGGCCTTGGCCTTGGTCTGTTCTGAAGCCAATGTTTTGTGTTTTGATATTGCATAATTTGTAACTTCTGTGCATCTGCAAAGTTTCGGGGGGTTCTTTTGTGTGAAATGAGTCTTGAAACATATATAATAAACTCCATGCTACTGGAGCCAGAGCTGGAAGTATGAGCTAAAAGACAACTCCTGTGTTCCATCATTATTTCCTTATCAACTAAACTGCCCTTATCAGATTATGAGAGATGATAAAGAGATCTCGACAACATGTAACAACAATTTTTAAAATGTTGAGTTCCAAATTCCCTCCCTCTGTCCCCTCTCCCCTCCCTTGAAAACATGTTTCTATATTAGCCATGTTGAGAAAGAAAATCCAGACCCCAAAAAAACCCACAGGAAAAATATACTTTGATCTGCATTCAGACTCCATTCTTTAACTGGGACAAGATGGTAGTTTTCATCTTAAGTCCTTAGGAATTGTTTTGGTCCCTTGAATTGCTGAGAATAGTTGTCATTCACAGTTGATTATTGCACAATATTGTCATCACTGTGTTACTGTGAATTGTCTACAATGTTCTGGTTCTGCTCACTTCACTTTGCATCAGTTCATGTAAATTTTCCCAAGTTTTGCTGAAATCATTCTGTTCATCATTTCTTATAGCACAATAGTGTCCCATTTTGATCATGTACCATCACTTGTTCAGTCATCTTGAACATTTTCTGATTTTTTCCCACCACAGAAAGATCTGTTATAAATGGTTTTGCATATATGTGTCCTTTTCATTTTTCTTTGATCTCTTTAGGGTACAAACCTATTTGTGGTATTGTTGGGTCAAAGGGTAGGTACAGTTTTAGAACCCTTTGGGCATAGTTCCAAATTGCTCTTCAGAATGGTTAGATCATTGAGGCAGCTGGGTAGCTCAGTGGATTGAGAGTCAGGCCTAGAGACGGGAGGTCCTGAGTTCATATCCAGCCTCAGACACTTCCCAGCTGTGTGACCCTGGGCAAGTCACTTGACCTCCATTGCCCACCCTTACCACTCTTCCACCTAAGAGCCAATATACAGAAGTTAAGGATTTAAAAACAAATAAATAAACTCCTCTTAAAAAAAAAAAGAATGGTTGGATCAGTTCACAACTCCACCAATGATGCATTAGTGTCACCCTGCTTTCCCACATCCTACCTAGTATTTCTCATTTTCCTGTTCTGGCATATTGGCCAATCCGATAGCTACGAAGAGGTACCTCAGAGTTGTCTTAATCTGCCTTTTTCTAATCAAAAGAGATTTGG
The DNA here is from genome assembly GCF_016433145.1 of Gracilinanus agilis. Taxonomy (NCBI): domain Eukaryota; kingdom Metazoa; phylum Chordata; class Mammalia; order Didelphimorphia; family Didelphidae; genus Gracilinanus; species Gracilinanus agilis. The sequence continues at coordinate 297,534,086 of NC_058135.1, read as the reverse complement.
AGCATGTTTTCATATGACTATAGATAACTTTGATTTCTTCATCTGAAAACTGTTTAAACTCATTAAGCATTTATCAGCTGGGGAATGAATGACTCATGTTCTTATAAAATGGATACATCCCTCTATGTATTTGAGAAATGAGGCTTTTATCAGAGAAACTCGCTATACAATTTTTCCCAGTTTCCTACTTCCCTTCTAATCTTGGGCGTATTGGTTTTACTTGTCCAAAATCTTTTTAACTTAATATAGTCAGGGCAGCTGGGTAGCTCTGTGGAGTGAGAGTCGGGCCTAGAGACAGGAGGTCCTAGGTTCAAACCCGGCCTCAGCCACTTCCCAGCTGTGTGACCCTGGGCAAGTCACTTGACCCCCATTGCCCAACCTTACCAATCTTCCACCTATGAGACAATACACTGAAGTACAAGGGTTTAAAAAAAAAAAGAACTTAATATAATCAAAATCACCCTTTTTTATATAATGCTATCTATCTCTTTGGTCATAAATTCTTCCCTTATCCATGGATCTGAAAGGTAAGATTTCTCATGCTCCCCCGATTTGTTTATAGTATTATCCTTTGTGGCTTAATCATATACCCATTTTGATCTTATGTTAGTAAACAGTGTGAATATTGGTCTATACCTAATTTCTGTCAAATCGTTCACCAGTTTTCCCAGTAGTTTTTGTCCCCAAAGCTTGGATCTTTGTGTTTATTAAACAGAATACTATGGTCATTTACTGTTGTGTATTTTGGGCCTAATCTATTCCACTGATCCACCATTCTATTTCTTAGTATCAACTTGTTTTGATGATTTCCATTTCATAATACAGCTTGAGATCTGGTCCTGCTAGGCCACCTTCTTTCACCTTTTTTTCATTGATTCCTTTCATATTCTAGACCTTTTGTTCCTGCAGATGAACTTTGTTATTATTTTTTGCTCTATAAAATAACTTTGGTAGTTTAGTATGGCACTGAATACATGAATTAATTTAGGGAGAATTATCATTTTTATAATATTGGTTTGGCCTGCCCATATGCAATTAATATTTCTCCGATTGTTTAGATCAGATTTTATTTGTGGGGAAGGTGTTTTATAATTGTGTTCACATAGTTCCTGGATTTGCCTGAGCAGGTAGACTCTAAGGTATTTTATTTATTTATTTATTTATTTTTAATTAAAAAAAATTTTAATCCCTTAACTTCTGTGTATTGGCTCCTAGGTGGAAGAGTGGTAAGGATGGGCGATGGGGGTCAAGTGACTTGTCCAGGGTCACACAGCTGGGAAGTGTCTGAGGCTGGATTTGAACCCAGGACCTCCTGTCTCAATCCACTGAGCTATCCAGCTACCCCCCTCCAAGGTATTTTAGATTGTCTACAGTTATTTAAATGAAATTTCTCTTCCTATCTCTTTCTGCTAAACATTGTTTGTAATATAAACGCTGATGATTCATATGGGTTTACTTTGTATTCTACAACTTTCCTGAAGTTGTTATTTATGTCAACTAGTTATTTAGCCGATTCTCTAGGATTCTCTAAGTATGCCATAATATCTATCATCTGCAAAGAATGAGAGCTTAGTTTTCTCATTGACTATTCTAATTCCTTCAATTTTTTTCTCTTATTGCTATAGATAACATTTCTAGTACCATACTGAATAGTAGTGGTGATGATGGGAATCCTTGCTTTACCCCTGATCTTATAAGGAAGACTTCTACCTTATCCCCATCACACATAATACTTAATAATGTTTTTAGAAAGCTACTACTTATCATCTTAAGGAAAGTTCCATTACTTTCTAGTGTTTTTACTATGAATGAGTGTTATATTTTATCAAAAGCTTTTACTGCATCTTTGGCAATAATCACATGATTTTTGTTGGTTTGGTTATGCATATGGTCAGTTATGCGGATAGATTTCCTAATATTGAACCAGCCCTGCATTCCTGGTAGAAATCCTACATGGTCATCATGTTTGATTTTACCCCCTTGGCAATATTTTATTTTAAAATTTTGCATTGATATTTAACAGGAAAAATGGTCTATAGTTTTCTTTCTCTGTTTTTGCTCTGCCTGGCTTAGGTAGCAGTGCCATATTTGTTTTATAAAAGGAATTTGGTGAGACGACTCCTTTGCCGATTTTTCAAAAAAGTTTATATAATTGTTCTTTAAATGTTTGGTGAAATTCACTTGTGAATCCATCTGGTCCTGGGGATTTTACCAAAAAGAATTCAAGGATAGCTTGCTCATTTTTTCCCTCTAAGATATGGGTAAGTATTTTTTTTTCCTCTTCTGTTAGTCAGGGCAATTTCTGTTTTTGTAAATATTTATCCATTTCACTTAAATTATTTGATTTATTAGCATATAACCAGGAAAATGGATCTCAATAATGCTTTAATTTTCTCTTCATTGGTGGTGAATTTATCCTTTTAATTTTTATATTGGTAATTTGGTTTTCTACTTTTTTAATCAAATTAAGCAATGTTTTATCTCTTATTTTTTCATGAAATAATTCCTACTTTTATTTATTAGTTCAATGGTTTTATTACTTTCAATTTTATTACCTTCTTTAATTTTCAAGATTTCCAGTTTCATGTTTAGTTGAGGATTTTTAATGTTTCTTTTTCTGTTTTTTTTTTTAAACCCTTACCTTCCACCTTGGAGTCAATACTGTGTATTGGCTCCAAGGCAGAAGAGTGGAAAGGGCTAGGCAATGGGGGTCAAGTGACTTGCCCAGGGTCACCCAGCTGGGAAGTGTCTGAGGCCAGATTTGAACCTAGGATCTCCTGTCTCTAGGCCTGGCTCTCAATCCACTGAGCTACCCAGCTGCCCCCTTTTCTGTTTTGTTTTTTTTTTTTTAGTTGCATGCCCGATTTATTGATCTGCTCTTTCTCTGTTTTATTGATGTAAGCATTTAGAGATAGAAATTTTCACCTAAGTACGGCTTTGGCTGCATCCCATAAATATGGATTGTCATCTCATTGTTGTTATTCTCCTTACTGAAATTATGTTTCAATGGTTTATTCTTTGACCCCTTCATTCTTTAGGATTAGTCTGTTTAGTTTCCAATTAATTTTTAATCTGTGTCTTCATGACCATTATTAGGTGTGCTTTTTATTGCATTATGATCTGGCCTGGATGCATTTAATGTTTCTGCTTTTCTTCATTTGGTTGTGATATTTTGATGACTTAACTATGGTCATTTTTTGTGTGAAGATGCTATGAATAGCTGAGAAAAAGGTATATTCCTTCTTATTCTCATTCATTTTTCTCCAGAAATCTATCATATCTAACTTTTCTAAAATTCTATTCATCTCCTTAACTTCTTTCTTATTTTTTGTTAGATTTATCTAGTTCTGAGAAGGAAAATTTGAGTTCCCCAACTAGTATAGTTTTACTCTCTATTTCCTCATTTAACTTTTCCATTAAGAATATAGGTGGATGCTAAAACATTTAGCATATATATATATATATATGTATATATATATATATTTAGTATTGATAGTACTTCATTGCTTATGATACTTTTTATTTTTATTTATATTTCTTTTGTTTTTATTTTGAATATTTTTCCCATAGTTACATATTTCATGTTCTTTCCCTCTCCCCCAAACCTCCATAACCCCTCCTTAGCCGATGCACAATTCTACTGGGTTTTACATGTATCATCGATCAAGACCTAATTTCATATTATTGATAGTTGGACTAGAGATATTGTTTAGTGTCTACATCCCCAATAATATCCCTGTCAGCCTATGTATTCAAGCAGTTGTTTTTCTTCTGTATTTCTCCTCCCACTGTTATACTTTTTAGCAAAATGTAGTTCCCCTACTTATCTCATTTAACTAGATCTATTATTTGCTTTTGTTTTATCTGAGATCATGAGTGCTAACCCTGTTTTGTTTTGTTTTTTACTTCAGCTGAACCATAATAGATTCTGCTCCAGTCCCTTACTTTTACTCTCTGTGTGTCTCTCTGCTTCATATGCATCTCTTATAAATAACATTGTTGGATTCTGTTTTTTTATTCCACTCTCATTCACTTCCATTTTATGGGTGAGTTCATCCCATTCACATTCATAGTAATGATTACTAACTCTT
>NC_058135.1:297471761-297525690 GCF_016433145.1 Gracilinanus agilis | reverse complement strand
GAGGAGGAGGAGGGAAGTTGAGAGAAAGAAAGAGAAAGAGTATGTGTGTGTATATATATATATATATATATATATATATATATATATATATATGCATGCTTCTTTTACCAAGCCATTGACTCACTTTTTGTAATTTTCTTGCATCTTTCTCATTTCTTTTCTCAATTTTTCCTCTACTTCATTTATTTGTTTTTTTTTTAATCTTTTTTGACTTTTTCCAAGAATTCTTTTAGGGCTTGTGGCAAATTCACATTTTTCCCCTAAGGTTTCCATGTAGCTTTTTTTTGTCTTTGTTGTCTTCTTCTGAATTTGTGTCTCCATCCTCCTTGTTACTATAGTAACTCGTAGTCAGGTTCTTTTGTTTGCACACTCTGCAGCTTATTTCTTGACTTTTAACTTTCTGTTAAAGTTGGGCTCTGCTCCTACAGTGGAAGGAACACTGTCCCACTTTAGGTTTCTCATGTTGCTGCCTTCAGAGCTAGTTTTGAGGTCTGTACATTTTCAGTTCTTCCAATATGTTATGATCTAAGGAAAGGTGTGGTCATCACTCTCCTGGGTTATACTTCAGGCTAGGAGTGGCCACAAACATTCTTCTTCACCCTGAAACTGTAACCAGGGTCCCTATCCTCCCAGGGCTCCTCCTCACCCTAAGACTGCAGTTCAGAACTATGTAGGAGCAATGTGACAGTCCTGCACCCGCAGCTATAATCTTTTGCTTAGTTGTTCAACCTCCCTGATACCTGTGGACTGAGAGCTCCTGAGGCCACCAATGCCACTACTGCAGCTTCCTCCAAAGCCTGCTGCTGGCTTGTTTTGGTGAGACAAACCTTTCCTGATGACCTCCTAAGTTATCTTGAGTGGGAAAATTATTTCAACCAGATCTTCTATTGGTTTTCTGACTGGAATTATGGCATATGGATTGACTTCCCTGTACATCAACTGACTAAATTTGTGTCATCCTGGACCCAAATGCCCCGGATAGAAATTCCCCATTAGAATGTAAGTCCCTTGAGGCCAGGGGTGCTTACTTGTTTGTGTCCCTAGTGCTTGGCACTGTGTCTGGCACAGATGGAGTAAGTACTTGATGCTGTTTCATTCATTCATTCAACTCACTCAGGCTCTCTCTTTTTCCTATCCTCCTCCTGTCTGTTAGCATTTTTAATCCTGATTCTCCTGGGCTATGCAGAAATTGGATGAAGGTTACGGCATCCTCAAACCCCCTTTGAGCTTTTCCTTTGCCCTTTGGGGCAATTCCTCGGAGATTGGGGTGTTCCATACAACCTAATTGCGGGGGTACAGCATTGAAAAGGGGGCCTTCAGAGACCACCTCATTTCCCCCAAAGTTGCCCTTCCATCTCTCCTCCTCCTTTCCTTCTGGATCTCTTCACAGCATTCTGTGGGGTGGAGGAGAGAGCTTAGGAAGTGTGGGCTGAGGCACTGAAGGAGAGGATGAAGGTTACAGCTAAAAGTTATTGACTAGATTCAAAGCATTCTAGAATGGGAAACTAATAGCAGCAGCAGCAGCAGCAGGAGGAGGAGAAGGAGGAGGAGGAAAGAGGGAATCGAGAGAGATGGAGGCAAGATTGGATGGATGGACAAGTTGAGAGATGAACAGAGGGGGAGGAATGGAGAAATGAATAGAAAAGACAAAGTTAGAAGGATGGATAAAGGAGGGATACATAGGTGAGGGAGAGAGGGATGCATAGATGGGGGAAGGATGGATGTAGGTATGGATGGATTGGTAGATGGAAGATTGGACAGATGCACAGAGGGGAGGTATAGGAGAAGGGAGGCATTGATGCATGGAGGGAGGGAGGGAGGGAGGGACAGATATACCGAAGGATATAAGGAGGGACATAGATGGAGGGGTGGATGAATGGTTGGAGAAAGGATGGGAAAGATAGTTGGAAACAGGAAGGGATGATTGGAGGGCAGGACAGAGAGATGGCCAGATAGATAACAGATTAATGGAGGGATAGATGGTTGGTATAAGGAATGGAGAAAAGGATGGATGAATAGATAAAAGAATGGGAAGGTGGGGGGATTAGCCAGATGGATGGAGGGAGAGCTGGAGAGATAGCTGGATGGAGGTATAAATGGATGAACACATGGAGAGAGGTATGGATAACAGGATACTTGGGTGGACAGAAGAAGGGAGGGACATCTGAGGGATGGTTAGGTGGTTAAAGGGAAGGAGGGATGGAGGGATATATGGCTGGAGAGATAGGTAAAATGATGGAAGGAGAGAGAGAGAAGGAGGTATCTAGAGGGAGGAATAGATGGATGGATCGATGGATGGGTAAATGGAAGAGCAGGTGGTTGGATGAATGGATAGAGGGAGAGTTGCATGAATAGATGAAAGGGAAGTATGGAGGGATAGAGGGAAGGAAAGGAGAGATGGAGGGAAAATGAAGTGGATGAGAAGACTGGACTGATGGACTGAGAGATGGATAGATGAACAAAAGAAGAGAAGAGATGGATGGATGGATGGATGGATGGATGGATGCCTCTGCAGAAATCCCTTTTGGCCTCCATCCCTTGGAGCTATCAAGGTTGAGAGACTGAAGTGCCCCCGAGGCCCAAGAAATCATCCCTCTGCTCCTTGGCCCAGCCTATACCGGGCCGGGACAATTGTCCCCTGGGGTCAGGCTGCCTAGGAACGCCCTGATTGTGCTGCTGCTGAGATGTCTCCCTGGGCTCGTCCGTCCGTAGCCTCCGTCTTCCTGGGGGAGCCATGTTCTTTGGAGGAATCCTCCCTTCTGGCTGCTCCCTCCCTCCCTGTCCTGCATGGTTGACTTCGCTTTACACAGAACATAGACTTCACCCCCCACTTCCCCTCCAGTTTCCTCAGTGACTCAACCTGGGACGCAATCCATGGGCTCCTTTGTGACTCAGAAGTAATCACTGCGTTTAACCTTTCTGGTAATCCTCCCTGGCAGGGCTTGGGCCGGCTGCCCAGCCTGAGAGGTCAGGAGACGAGCCTGCGTGAGGCGAGATCATCTTTCCCCCTCTGAACAAACCCTCTGGGTTTCTGTTTTCACTTCCTACCTCTTGCTCCAGGAGAACTGATGAACTTGCGCAGATATTTCCTGGCTCGCCTGGGCCATGCAGAGGGTGGCCTTGGGTAGGCTGGGAGCCCCCCTGCTCGTTCTACCAGAACCTGACCCTCTAGGGAGGCCAGTGGGAATGTCTGTGCTTTCTGGGCTCTGAATGGCCTGTCCCAGAGATCCGGGAGCTGGTCTGGGAACTGTCTATGGAGGGTTCCAGCAGTGACTGACCTAGGCATGAAAGCTGCCCCTCTCCCCGTCAGTCTAGGAGCTGCCTGGGCCGATGGAGGGAGTTCTAGACTGAGTGTCAGGAGACCCAAGTTCTATTTCCAGTTCTGTTGCTACCTCGCCTTGTGACCTTGGGCAAGTCTCTTCCTCTCTCTGGGCCTCAGGTCGCCCAGATGTCAGATGAGGAGGGGCTGGCCTCGATGGTCCCCCATGGAAGGTCCCTCTCCACCCTCATGCTCCTGGCCTTATAATCGCTGGCCTCTGCCTTTGAAGGGCACAGCTCTCTATCAGCCTGCCACAGGGGAAGCTCGCCTGGACACCTTGCCCAGCTCCTTCTCGGAACCTCCCGAGGCTCTGGGCCAGCCTCTCCCTTCTCCAGCGGGAGCAGCCCCAGCCTGCAGAGATCCTGGAGCCCCGGCCCAGGGCAGAGATAAAGCCCAGGCCAGGGTGGCTTTGCTGCTGGCTCATCCCCTGAGCTCTGCCGGCCCCCCAAGCTTCCATCCCCGGCTACATCACAAATGTGTTTTTTATGACCCGTCCCTTCTGCCCATGTATGGATTCTAAGGCAGCAGAGCGGGAAAGGCTAGGCAATGGGGGTCAAGTGACTGGCCCAGGGTCAGTCACCCAGCTGGGAAATATCCGAGGCTCGATTTGAACCCAGGACCATCTGTCTCTAGGCCTGGTTCACAATCCACTGAGCCACCCAGCTGCCCTACAAATGCATTTTAATAGGGCCTGCTAGAGACAGTGGCCCAACCCATGGGAGCAGCTTGAATTGGGGGATTCCAGGGCCCTGGGAAGGGCTGGGAGGGAGAGTCAGGGGCAGGCTAGGGCCCCACTGCATTTGCCGAGGCTGCCCCTTCTGCTGCCCTGGAGGGCAAGTGGTAGGACCCTCCCCTTTGCATCAGGAAGAGCTCAAGCTAGGTGGATGGAGTGGGGGTGAGGGCTGGCACCAGATTTGACCCTCTTTCCCGCAAGTCCAGCTTGCGTAAGCCTTGGCTGGCAGGCAGAGTGAGCTGGGGGGCCTGAGGGGGCTCTCTGAAGGAATTACCACGATCTGGTTACTCCTCGATCAACCAGGCCTTTGTGTGGGGCCCCCGGGCTGGGCCCGGCCCTCTCCCAGCTGACAAGAGGCCAACACAAATAGCAAGAGGGGGCCCAGGCCTCTGGCTGCACAGAAACAGCACCCCTCCCCCTGCCTGTGGCCCCTTAGAGGGTGGGCACCACCTTGGCACAGGCCAGCAAGCACCCACTGGCACGTCCCCCTATTGGACTGGGGGGGGGGGGTTAGTGACTGTCCCCCGGCTGCCCCCTGACCGTGGTCTGGAGAGACAGAAGAGGCGACACTGGATAACCTCTGCGTGGGGCCAGGCTCGGAGCGGTGGGAGGGAGATCGCCTGTACCCTTCGGCCTGGCCCCTGGCACGAGGTGCCAATCACCGAGCAGCCTCCAGACCTAACTAACTGTAGCAGCGCCAGAGGACCCTCCAGGTGGCAGGCCGACACCCAGGAGTGGGCAGATGGAGCGGCCCTGGCTCAGTTCCGGGGTTTTGTCCTTGAGGTCCCAGAGACGGCCGCTGCCCCTGAGGGGGCCCCCAGGCTGGAACCCCCTGACTACGGCTCGGCCAGGGGAGCCGGAATGATCCATTCCCCAAACACTGCCGGAGCCCCCACGTGCTCTGAGGAAGCAGAAGTGCATAAAAGCAGCCCTTTGAGGCATTCACAATCTCGGATTTCATGGAAACTTGAGCCTAAATTTAGGGTCTGCAAAGGTCATGAGCCCAACAGTTTACAGATAAGGAAACTGAGGCCTGAGATGAGGCGGGGGGGCTGGAGGGGAGGAGACAGTGGGATGAGGCACTGACTCCACCATTTTGATTGTGAAGAGAGACAGTAAAGCCTTTCCAGGCCTTCACTCGGGGATTATCGACTCTTCTTTTACAGACAATTCTACCCAGCCTGGCTCTCCGATTTCTGAGCCCATGACAGATTAGAAGTGGCATGCGGATGGGCAGCGACAGAGGGGCACAGACACTGGGGAGGAGCCACAGCTGACAGAAGCTACCAAAACCTGCCGACCGGGACTCAAAGTACAGCCCCAGCTCACTCGTTTCCGGGACAAAGCCTGGGTTTCAGCCCAGAGCAGCAGCTGCTGCTCCCTGGAGTGACCCCTAGGGCTGCGGTGGCAAACCTATGGCACGCGTGCCAGAGGGGGCACTCAGAGTCCCGTGTGGGCACACACGCCATCGCCCCAGCACAGAATTCGCCAGTTTGTTACTAGAAAGCCAGAGGGATGTGGGGGGGGCTGCTCCCCTCCCCCTCTTCATGCGGGCCTGAGGGCATCACTCACCCCTCTAAAGGCCGGCCATCACGGCCCTGGGGACACTCGGGCTCCTCTGCTTAGGAAGGCAGAAATGGAAGAGCCCTCCATGGTCCCTGAGCCCAGCCCCGGGTGTTCCAGCAGAGGAAGGCGTAACAGGAGTACAAAACAGCAGCTTGAGATTTGAATCCAGCTCCAGTACTCTGGCCCCAGGCATGCGTCCTCTCTTCCTCCCCCCAGGAATGAGAGACCTTGCCTTCAGGTCCCTGTCACATACTGCCCAATCTTCTTTGGACAAGGATTTCCAACCCAAATGAGTAATGAAGGAACCGTGTGGTGTTTAATGGGGGGAAACCTGCCCCAGCTCTGGGAGTTCCTGCCATGACATTCATTCATTCACTCATTCATTCATTCACTCATTCATTCATTAATTCACTCATTCATTCATTCATTCATTAATTCACTCATTCATTCATTCATTCATTCATTCATTCATTCATTCATGCACTGGTCATGCCTCAAGTCCTTCTTGGGTGGCGTCTTCTACCCTCGATTATTTATCCCGAGGGAGGGTAGTGGGGATGGACAAAATACACTGGAAGCCCCCGATGAGACCCAGAGACAGCAGCAGCCCCACCTCCACCCCAGCCCCTAATTCAACCTTTGTCCCTGGTTGAGGTGGCAAACCTGTGCCGTGCCCCAGGGCAGCCAGAGACCTTTCTGAGGCCCCAGCAAGCGCTGGTCTAAACCTCCGAGCCGTGCCCCCTCCCCACCATCCCCAGCCTCCCGGCGCTCCCCGGGGGACGTCGCTGGCACTCTCATCAGAGCGCCAACTGGTCTCCCTTCCGGGAGTCACTGAGAGGACAGACTCCAGAAGTGCTGGCCAGGCGGACACCAAATGTAAACCGAGTCTCAGCCCGGGCCTTGTTTGTCCTTGCCTGAGCAGCTGCCCAAGAGGGGTTCTGACTCTGGGTCTGTCCCCCAAAGCCAATGCGATTCTCAAGCCCAGCCCAGAGTCCCAAGAGAGGAAAGGAGTCGGGTACGGCAAGGGGCTGAGCCCCTCCTGCGCTGGGCTCTTCCTTTTCCCTCTCCCACCCGAGCCTCAGGCTGGCCCAGCCCCCGGCCCCCTAGGGAGGGCTCCGGCACAGAGCTGTGCCCCTTACTGAAAGGGAGGAAGCTCGGCCCAGCCGAACGGTCCCTGAGTTAGCTGAGGGCCTGATGCCCTCTAGTGCCCAATGGGGTTCCTGCAGACAGACCGGGCACTGCCCTTCCTGGCTCTCACTGCCTCCCAGTGACCAAAGCCTTTCCTGCCCAGGAGCCACCCAGACACCAGAGAATCGTGCCAGGCCTTCCCCCTGCGCCTGCCCCAACTCTGCCGGGCCCCTTCCCTGAGCCTACACAGTGCTGCACTGCAGATTAGGGAGAAGAAACCGGGCAAGTTGGGCTGGGGGCGACCCTTGCCAAGGTCTGTCCAACCCTCTGAGGACCCGCTTGGCTGAGGGCCCGGCGCTCTCCCCACGATCTCGAGGCAGGATCCGACTTTTTCCGGGAGCTACCGAAAGCCCAGCTGGGCCACGAGGGGGAGGCAGTGAAGGTGGCGCAGGGCGGGGGGAGGTCGGGAGGGGAAGCGGTTGGGTTGGAGTTATTGCCCAGGAGGCCGACTCTGGCTCTCCCATGAGGTGCTGAGTGCCCGGGGGCGAGCCCCTCTCTAGTCTGAGCCTGTCTCCTGCTCTGAGAAGGGGGAGCTTGGACCAGACGGCCAGGCCGGCCCAGGAAGGCCTAGTCTGTCCTTCTCCGTTGAAGGAAGGGTTCCCTAGTCTATTTGGGGAGGTAGTGAGCTTCCCATCCTTGGCAGTGTTTAGGACTCTGCCAACAGGACTCCTCCGGGGGAAGAGGACGGGGCTACGAGGCCTCTTAATGTCCTTCCAGCCCTCCCGTCCCTCCTTTTCTGTGCCAGGACAGACCCTCCTCACTGTCTCAGAGGCTCTCGAGCTCGCCTCCCTCCCCCCTTCTCGGGAGTCCCTGTTTCTCCCCGTCCCACGGCCCCATTTCCCCTAAAGCGGGCAGAAAGGGGGTGAGCTCTGGGGCCCGGGGACTCGGCCTCCATCTGTCCCTTGCGCGCTCCCTCTGGGCCTCGGGGGGCTTCTGAGCCCCCCCCGCCCGCTCTCTTTTCTTCTCACTGGTGCCCACCTGCACCTTGCTTCAAGCACGGAGAGCATCTCTCAGCAGGCTGGGCTGCCCTCAGCCACGCCTGCTCTGCCCTGCGCAGACCCTCTGCGGCGGGTGTGGGTGTGGGGAAGGGGGCGATGCCTCGGGGCTCTGGGGGGGACGGAAGCCTCTCCGTGTGGGGCTCAGAGGGGACCGCGGGCGCCCTGTTGGGTACTCAGTGGCGATGGGAGCCAGACTGCAAAATGCTGAAGGTTTATTTCTAATCGATCAGGCAAACATTTTTGGATGAGGAGAAGGCTGGCAGGGCCGAGGGCAGGAGCAGAGCTGCACCCGGCGCCACTCCCCAGAGCCCGGTGGGTCCGAACGGGCCTCCCAAACGGTGGGCACGAGACCACAGGATCCTGCGTTGGAAGTCTCTGCCCCAAACAGTGGCTGCCCACTCGGGACGCAAGGCCGGACCGTGGAGGTGGCAGGCACGGTGTAAACAGAGCATGTGTGCCACAGCACTGGGCAAGGGCCAAAGGGGGCTCCGGGGAGGCCTTGGTCAGCGTTTGTGATGCCCTTCAGTGCTGCTGGGCCTGGCTCGGGGTGACAGTGGGGGCCAGTGCTGGTCAGTTCCAGACTCCCAGAGAATGCCAGTTTCTTCTTCCAGCTCATCCCGCCTGCCGGCCAGCCGGCCATCTGCCAACACGGGCCTTCTGGTGGGACGGCGCCGGCCACAGGGGTGAGGAGGCGAAGTGCCCGGAGCTCTGGAAGCATCGGGGAGCAGCCGCAAAGAGGCTTAAGCTAGCTGGGCAATGGAGGGGGGGTCAGGGGGCAACGGAGATGTCCGGCAGGCCCAGGGGTGGGCGGCTTGGGCCCTGGCCCTCCCCCGGGGCAGTCCTGGTGTCCTTTTATCTCTGGGGCTGGAGGCCGTGGGCGGCCCTTCGCCAACGCAGGGCCTGGCCCCCACGGGGAGCCTGGCGCGGCCCCTGCTCCCGGCTCTGCGCCTGGATGTCCTCACTCTCTCCGCTGTCCTCGCCGCTCCCGCCCCCGGGCACGTCATCGCATGGCAGGTGCCGGCAGCCGCACTCCTCCACCTGGGTGAAGGTGACGGCCAGGCTGGAGCCGTCGGGGCAGCTCAGCGACACGTTCCTCTGGCTGGTCCTCAGCTCTCGGCAGCACTTGCAGCGGTGCTCCAATGCGTTGGCCTCGAAGGAGTAGCTGTTGGGCAGAAACACGGGGCTGAAGGGGGGCCTCTGCTGCAGCCGGGGCCCCAGGGGCTCAAGGGTGTGTCGTATCCACCTGCTCCCCTGTAGTCCCTCCGTCCCTGCTCTGCTCCGGGCCTCCAGGCCTCGCTCCCAGTCTAGCCCATCCATCAGGCAGCCCTGTGCCCTGCTCTGCCCAGCCCTGGCACCTTCCTTAGCCCAGATGCCCCCTCGCACTCTGAGTTGGCACTGACCAGGTAGGCCATCTAGCTCAGCTAGCCTCCCCCTCATACCAAGAATGCCACCGAGGTCTGGAGAGTGGACGGGATTTGCCCAGGGTCCCAAAGCTGGCAGCAGAGCCTCGGGCTCTTGGGCTGCTGCCACGCCTTGCTATGCGGCTTCTGACCTGCCCAGCTCTCGCTCATCTGTCCACGGGGACCTCTCGGGGCCTCCCCCTCCCCCCATACCCTCTGCTCTCCTTTCTGAGCTTCTTCCTGACTCTTCACGGCCAGCCTCTGCCCAGGCCTTGCCTCTCTGGGCTGTGCCCAGACTCTGACAGGCCCTGAGCCCATCTGCTCTCCTCTCATTCCCCTCGAGGTGTGCCTCTGAGGTCCCTCGGTGGCAGCTGCTCCCTCCCAGGTCCTCAGAGTCAGGGCTGAGTCTCGGGCGGGCCAGTGAAACGATGGGGGCCTCCCTTCTCCCTCCCTCCCAGGGTCTGCGGAGGGCGGTGGGGAAGGCCACTCACATGGAGGTCGTGTCTCCGCAGTTGCCCTGGCAGTAAGTCACCTCCACTGGGGCGCTGGAGCTGCAGCCACCCTTCCGGATGACTTGGGTGTGTCGGCCCACGTCACAGTGGTAAACCTCTTTGAGGCGGAGAGACAGAGCAGTCAGGGTCACGGGCTTCCAGGAGCACGGGGAGAGCCACGCAGGGGATAGTGGGTAGACAGAGGGGTCTGAAGGACGGGGGGCGGGGGAGGGGGCAGGATCTTGTCCCTATTGCACCGCCACCAGGGACAAGAGTCTGGCTTCTTTGGGGCGAGGGTCACCCCCTCTGCCTTCCCTCTCTGCCCCCTGCCTCCACCTCTCCTCTGGGAAACAGAGACTCCAGACAGGGTGGGCATCAGAAAAGGGGGAGTCAAGGTCCACTTACGGGGAGGTGGTGGGCACACCAGACAGCAACCGTCTTCACTCCACCTGACTTGTTCCTGTGCACGTGGAGAGACAAAAGGCACTTGGAGTCAGTGCCCAGCGGGATGCCAGACAGGAGCAGGTTGGCACTGCCCTCTGCTCAGCCTCCTCTGCCACCCTCTCACCCAAAGTCTTGGCCCTAATAGGACTTTCTTTGGCTCCCCTTGTTACTCTCTCTCTTTGGGGGTTAGGAGAGGAGGGGAGGCTCCCCCAGGCCTAGGAGGGCACAGAACAAGGTAGGTTGGGATCCAGCATCGCTCCAAGGGAAACCCAAAGGAAGGCTGAGGCTTCCCTCCACGCTGAGCCATGTCGGGTCATATCCTAGGTCCCGGGCCACGGAGGGGCCGCTGGGCATCGCTGCCCACAAGCCAGCAGCGTGGCCTCTCGTGCTCCCTGGGGCCCAAGGGGTAAACCCTCTCCCACCCTCCCGAGAGCTTACCTGGGAGCAGAGGGCGGGGGGACAGGCTTTCTTCATGGTCACCAAAGTGAGCTGCCCATTGACTTCCTCGCATTTGTACTGGACACATTTATCCCCAGGACTGGACCAGGTTTCCCCTGGCTGAAAGAGATTAGAGAAGGGGGTGGGGATGCCAGCCTGGACTCAGCCGCACCAGCCATCGCCCCGTCACTCGGCATTTCTCTAGTAAGCATTTCTGGGTGCCCAGCCCGGGCTCAAGTGCTTCAGTGCCATGGACAGCAGCGGCTGAACAAGGCCTCCCTCCCTCCCTCCCTTCCCACTTTGATGATCACTCTGAGGCTGGACCTCCTCCTGCTGAGCCATGCCTGGAGGGCACAGGGCGGCAGGGGAGACTGTGGGCTTGGACAGGCCAGTGCCAAATGTGGACCCCAGTGCCAGCCGTCAGGGGGCCAGAGTGGGGCTAGCTTGGCAGTTCCGCACCAGCCAGCCCTGCCTCCTCCAGCTCGATGGCCCAGGGAGGTTGGGAGGAGGAACAAACAACAGAGACGATTGCTTGTTCCACCTTATAGAGCCACATTCCTTGTGGCCGCGGTTTGGGAGCTGGGGAAGAGGGTCCCGTAGACTTGCTGGTGCCCTCCCTCGGGGCCACTTGTTATGGGGTGCGGGGCACCAGAGCCCCCCGTCCTTGTCCCCTCCAGTCTGTGAGCTCCCCGAGGGTAAGGGCCCGGAGGCCAGCCCGGCCCTATCCCCAGCTCAGAGCTCTGCCCACACCAGGTGCCCACTGGGCGTCTGTTCCCTGCGTGACTGGCAGGTGAGTGCATTCAGCCTCTAAGCTCCGACTTTCCCCTCGCTGTGACCTGGGGAGTCCAGGCCAGGAGGGCACGTCTGCCCACAGAGAAGAGGCTCTGCAGTGGGGCGAGCGCCAGTGGGCCTGGCATACTTACCCAGACCAGATTAACTGAGCTGTCATTGGTGGGCATCACGCAGGCAAACTGCACGCATGTGCCACAGCACTGGCCTGGCTGCTTCTGGATCCTGGAGCCCTGTGGCACAAGGAGTGGAGAGGGTCCACAGGGAGGCTCCTGGGGCCGGGGCCAGACTCCCTGCCCCACCCCCACCCCCGAGGAGAGGCAGGCGGAATGGGCGGCTCACCCTCGGACAGTGGGTGTCGCAGACTTTGGTCTTGCACTTGATGACGTGTGTCTGGGACTCTGGGTCGCCTTCAGGGACACAACTGCAGGTTTCACAGGGATCTGAGGACACCACAGCTCCAGGCTAGGGGAGGAGGCAAGAGGAGTGCCAGGGTCACCGCCAGGGGGCACCGTCCCTACTCTCTCCTGCCTGAGCACACTGGGCCAATTGTGAATGATACCAGCTCACACCCGGAGGATGGCAAAGCCCAAGTGGACGCGGGCCCTGGATCCGGAGCCTGGCCACCCCTCTCTTGGCCGCCAGCCACAGCCAGCTCACTGCCCTCAGGAGGACGGCAGACACGGGCATCGGCCGCATCTCCAGAGCCGCCGGGAAGAAGCTGCCTTCCCGCCTCTGGTTTCTTCTCTCCCGGATCAATGAAAGGGACGCTGACCCTCCTCCAGGACTCAGTGGCAGGTTGTCTGCCATTTCCAGGCCTTTCTGAGAAACCTCGGAAGACTCTGAGGCAAGCCGCAGCTCTGTCGCCTGCCTGATGAGTGAATGCGCAGCCTCCCACCTCCTCAAGCTGCCCCCCAGAGCCGAGAAGCGTTTCCCGGCCTGGAGCCGAGCTCGGCCTGCTTTCCTGGGCCTCTCCCTTGCCACTATTGCTCCTGCTGGCACCCTCTGGGCAAACAGAGCAGGAAAGCGTCCTCCCTGCCCTGCAGCCCTTCTGCCAGAAGCTCTATCATCCCTCCTCTGCCTCCACGCCCCATCCTTCCTCTCTGCACTTCATCGGCATCTTCCCTCACAGGTATTTTACTCAGAGGGCAAGAGCAACGGGCAGAGCCATCCCAGGAGCGGGCAAACTACAGACCAAGCTGGCGCTGGCCACTGGCCGTGCCCTGAGAAGCCCTGGCAGCCAGCAGCACTTCTAACATCCTTCCTGGCTCTCCTGTCCAGAACAGGGCTCCTGGGAAGGGGAGTGACGGGCCCAGAAGCACTTACCTTCACGGGCTCTCCGTTGGGGCCTGTGCACCAGGCTGAAAGAAAGAAGAGAGGCGGCCTGTGGGTAGGGCCCCCGCTTTCCGAGGGCAGGAATTCCAAGTGCCCGCTGTGTTGGGGGGCTTAGGAGAGTGAAACTCCCCAGAGGCACCTAGCGGGGCCGAGTGGGGCAAACCCCGGGGTGGCCACCCTGCCACCTTCTTTGTAGGTGTTGCCCTACTCGACGCACTTTCTTTGAAGGCCCCTGACTCAGAGGCGGATAGGAATGCCCTCGTGAGCCCCGTCTAGCCGGGGGTCCAGGACTACGTAATGGGAATCCAGGCCCCATCACTTACGTTGGCACTCAGAGAGAGAGGCTGGCACACAGATGTTAGAGCTCGAGCTGAAGAGGGTGGTGCCGGCAGGGCAGAAACATCCCTCTGTGATTCGGCTGACGTCTTCAGCAAGGCTAGAGGAAGAGAGATCCCAGAGGTGCGATTACCCTCGGCCCCAGGTCCGTCCCAGGGCCAGCGGGAAAGTCTGGCTTATCTTCGGTGGGAGGCGATGGCCAGGGAAGCAGAGAGAGGTTGGCCAACCCCTAGACAAGCTCCACATGGGCAGCCAGGGCAGGGAAAAGCCACCACAGGAAGCCCCGTACGTCTGGGGAGGAATCGGGGTCGAGGGGAGCCACTTACATCAGGCTGCTGTTCATGCTTCCCTGAGGACTTTGACAGGTGGGCGGGTAGATGGGACCACATGGTTGGTATACCTTGTCATCAGGACAGGTGAAAGCTAGATGAGAAGGAGGGAGCCGCACCATGAGGAGACGAAGCCTCGGAGGACAGAGGGGCCATCCTCCCTCAGGAGTGGAGCCCTGACTCTCTCCAAGTATATTCCCACAACTTCCCTCTACCAAGCTGTGCTCCTCTTGGAAGGCTACATTTGTTAATGCAGCCCTCAACTCAAGAACTCTCAATGGCTCCCCAGGGTATGCAGAATGACATCTAAACTCCTCAGTCAAGAACTCAAGGTTTTCCTTATCTGGTTCCAAATTTCTGCTGCAGCCATAACCCTCACCTCCTTCTCCCCCCACCCCCAACACGCCATGCTCAGACAGAAAAGTATTGGCTTTGGGGGGCAGCTGGGTGGCTCAGTGGATTGAGAGCCAGGCCTAGAGAGAGGAGGTTCTGGGTTCCAATCTAGCCTTAGACACTCCCTGGCTGTGTGACCCTGGGCAAGTCACTTCACCCCCATTGACTAGCCCTTATTGCTCTTCTGCCTTGGAACCAAAACACAGCACTGATTCCAAAATGGAAGGGGAGGCTTAAAAAAAGTATCGGCCCTGGCACAGACTAGCCACAGGGCCTCTGGCATCCATCTTCCCTTCTGCACAGTGAGGGGCTTGGAATCAAATCTCTATGCTGATTGTATTACCACGACATATGTGGACCTTGGGCTCATATCCTCGGTGGATGTCCAATATCAAAAGGCTGACTGAATAAGGGGAGGAGTCCCAGCCAGATTGGGGTCAGACCCTGGGTCTGAGCCTGGCTTGGTGCTACATGACCTTGTGGCCTTAGGCGAGTCCCTTCCCCTGTCTCTAACAGCCATTAAGGTTCTTTCCCTCTCGCTCCATTGATGGGGATGATCTTCCCAAATCTTCTACCTCTCCTTGGCCCCCGGGTCCACCTTGTCCCTTTTTCTGTGCCCCAAGCAAAGTGGCTGGTCAGAGGAACAAAGGAAGGTCACTCACAACACTGGCCGTTGGTCTTGCTTCTCCAGTCGATACACAGGCCTTGCGCAGCACAGAGGGCTGCGTAGAGCTCCAGGCCTGAGCACCACACCCTGCCCTCGGGGATGTGGCACTGGTCATACACGCAGCCCTCGAAGTAGAACTGTGGTGGGATGATGCTGTGGCACGGTTCAAAGACCCTTTAAAATAGGAGCCAGAAGATAGCTGTTAGTGGAGTCCCAGGGGCACCCTGCCAGCCGGGGCTCATCCGCAGAAGAAGCCTGGCCAGCAGAGCCTCCCTGCAACCAACCGGGAACAAAAGGGCTGTGCAGAGCTGTGGAGCTGTCTAGCGGGAGCCTAGAGCTCTTTCCAAGGATCTCCTCTGCATCTGCCCTCCTCTGCCTCCTCTCAATCTGAACAACCCTCGCAGCCTTCCACAACACCTCATTGAGATGTTTCCTCTTTCCCGGCATCCGAGCCTGCACAGAACCTCACGGATCCAGCCTCCACTGCTCCCCAGTGCCCAACTCCCCTCTGCCACATCTACAAGGCCCCTCCAGGACCTCTGGCTCACCACACAAACCGCTCTTGCTGGAAAGCCTCTTTCCCAAGGGGAGCTGAAATGGGACCCTTCGCTTTTAGCTCCACTCTGTGCCAGCTTAACCCTTTGGGTACCCAATTCCTTTTTTGCTCTTTTTGGTTTCTTACTCGCTCATAATCAGCAGGCAGAGAGGAGAAGGCGGGCATGGCTTGGGTGTGCTGAGGGGAGGCACTGTCGGGGTCGGGGTCGGTCTATTAGCACAGTAAGGCTGGTTGGGCACATGATACTTCCAGGAACCAGACATTTCAGAGCAGGAGGATACAATCTTCCCATCAGGCAGGCGGCATTCATCTCTCTTGTCATTGGTACATGTCCCTGCAAGGTGGTACAGGGGGTCACTGAGGAGAGTGCACAGAAGCTGAGATCTCCCTGGCTGCTCTCAGAGCAGCTTTTATGTAGCTCCAGCTACTGTCTGGAGACAGCAGGGCCTGGAGAGCCAGGACACCTGGCTCCTGACTCAGTGCCAACACAAGTCTGAAGCAAGTCAGCCTGCTTCAGTTACCCTGTTTTATCATTTGGCCTAGAAACCAAATCAGGCCATTGCTCTCACAAGGGCTTCATCTGCAAATGCCCTGAAAGCGAGGGCATGAGGTGCCAGGGCCTTCTCTTGAGCTCGCCTTCAGATAGGCCTCTAGTCAGCCTGGTGCCCGAGCCCTGACCCATCAGCAGAGGTACCCCAGGACGTTTTCTTCCTTTGGGGACAGGGATATAGGTGAGGCCATGAGAAGCCAGGCACCTACCACACTGTCCTTCTGTGTTGTTGGCAAACTTGGTGAAGGGCACCTCCACAGAGAAAAGCAGCCCACTGAACATGACTTGGACGCCAATCTCTGGGATGGTGACGTACATATTAATGCCCAGGGTAGAGATCACAATGCCGTCTTGCTTGAAGCCTGCACTGATAGTCCGGTTGTTGAAGATAATCTGAGTGTAGGGACACAGTTCATGACAAACAATGAGTCAGAGGACCTGGGCTCAGGTGGGGCTGCCCCCCCCACTGGCCACCATTGCATATGGCTCCTGCTCCAATGCCAACCTCTCTGTGTAATTCAGAAACCTCCTGGGGAAAGGAGCTGCACCAGAGAGGCTATCAAGCTGACCCAATGGGAACCACATGGTTATGCCACCCGTGTGCTTATAGTTATGTTGGGAAAAGGCACCCATCAAGGATCTGCACTTGTGCAGCTCTATCCCACAGTCCCACACAGAGCATCCTGGAAGCTCTTCTTACACAGCGGCCCCTACCAGAGCTCATTCCCCCCCCTCCCCCGTCATGTGCTGGCAGGGCCTTTGGGGGCTTACAGTCAACTCTACCCACGCGGAGAGGGAGGAGGAGGAGGGAGAAAATGAACCACCTTTCATCCCCTGCCCTTCCCTGGGCTGTTCCTGCCAAGTTGGCTGGCTTGTGCCCTCACTGAGAGCCCTGCTTTCTGGCAGGGCTGTGCCCTTATTCGCTGTTGTGATCTGGGCTCCCCTCCCTTCTCCCATCTTGTGTCCAGGACACTAAAAAGCAGCAACAACGAGCGGGTGACAGTAGGGCCTCTTGCATGCCTGGGAACTCTCCTTTCCCACCTCATTCTCCATCACCCCACGGACCAGGGCCCGGGTCAGCACGATGCGATTGTCCTTGTACTCGACGATGATCGACCGAGGACAGGATAGCCCATCGCGGGCATCACAGAAGTAGTTGTCAATGAGCACCCGGAAATGGTCGTAGATGGCGTGGATTTGTTGTACTAGGACATATGTGCAGTTGTCCAAGAAAGTGTAGTAGACGCCATCAAAGGTGATATAGTGAGGATCTCCCCAGCCACTGCACACACCTGGCAGAGCGACGAGGCAGAAGAGGGTCAGTGAACAGCAGGCAAGCCCCTCCCCCCCCCCGCCCCGTGATCCTGCGTGATGAGGAGGAAGGACTGGCTTGTGCTGTCCTCCAGAGGCATGAAGGAGAGAGGAAGGCAGAGAACTCTGCCCTTGGTCTCTGCTGGCTGGCTGGCATTTGGTCTGGGGCGCACAGTGACAGTCTCATGTCCTGGGCAGAGGGATTCTACTGAACACGTGCGCTAGCCATTGGCCTGACCCTCTTCCGGCATGTAGGCTCTCTGCCTAATTTTGGCATCTAAACACAATATTCTTGGTTATGCTGAGAGCTCGTGTGCCCCATCAAGGGACCCTTCTTTGAGGCAAAGAATGTGCCTTTATGCCCTTTACACCAGCTGGAGATTTTGGAACCCAGAACCTGCTCCTGCCACAAACAATACCACACATACTCTACTGTAGGGAGGGTGGGGGCAATGCCTCTGCACACGGACACTGGCAGGTGCCACAAGGGTGGAGGGGGCAGCAGAGCATAGGGGATAAGAGAATGGCTTCCTCTTTGACTAGTTATTCTTGCTATGGACCCTAAGCTCCATGCATACTGCATAGACTGCAGGAGGCCTGGGACTTCAGCACCCTGGACACCTCCTGGATCGGCCTCGAGCTCACAGCCACTCACATTGACATTCATAATGGTAGCAGCAGTGATCTTCGTCATCATAAACCTTCACAGGAGGGTAGCCATTGGCACAGGACACCTTCTTCACTGCGGGGCAGCTCACGGGCGTTACCGTGACCACGTCGTCACCCTCGCAGGTGGCTTTCTTGCACTTGTGCAGGAACCAAGTCTCTCCCCTCTGTGAGAGAAAGGACACAGCTCTGAAGCGGGGTCTGGGAGCTCCAGTTAAGGTCTAGACTGGGGCGTGGGGTGGGGGAGAGTAGCTTCTGCTCCGATCTGTGGTGCAGAAAGGAAGTCACTAACCAAGGCTCAGACTACAATGGAGTCTCTAAGTTCCTGGCGCCCTCTAGAAGTCAGGCCAAAGATGTCCTTGGTAGAGTGTCTCTTGTATTCCAACAGAGGGATGACACGCGCCTGGTAGATCCAAATGGGCCGCCCTCTCGTTCTTGCTCCATGAGCCTTGTTTGGCTCCAAGTTATGCCTGAAGCCTTTTCCAGTTCTACTATGACTTGATGACCCTCCCCTCTCTAGTTCCCAGAATCTTGGGACTCCCTCGGTTTCTCCCCACTCTTCCCTCAGAGAACCCTGCCCCAGCCCCAACTCCCCACTTTGGGGATAATTCCCATGCCTGGATCTGTGGCCTTAGACTTCCTCCTGAGCTAACTCTTTGTCCCCGAATGTTCACCCATTGTTTCTAACTCAGCATATATTCAAACTGGAATTTCCCCCAGAGCCAGCCTTCCCTCCCTACTTCTCATTTCTTGTAATGATCTTCCTAGACACCCCAGCTCGAATCCCTTGAGTCACTGGAGAGAAGCTTGGAATATTCCTGCATTCGGCTCTTGAAGAGGGTGAAAGGAAGAAAGGAGGCTGAAGACACCCAACCAACCTTTCTTGGTGGTACTGCATTGGGACAATCTCCTGATTTTCCTGGTGTAACTGGAGGATGAGAAGAAGACCTCGATGGCAACGTGGGAGTGGATGCGGATGTGGACCTGGATGGAGGTGTAGATGGGACTGGAGGAGGAACCGAGGTGGAACATATTTCTGCTCTTCTCTCCACAGTACAGTCTTTATTGCAAATGGCAGAGTAGCAATGCCCCGCATTGTCAGTCCGGTTGTAAATCACAGTTCCTGTGGAAAAAATAAAGCTTGAAATGAACCTGTTCTTGGGAAAGCAGCAGGAATCTGAGGGAGAAACGCGTATCGTGCTTGACTTTGTTCTCCTTTGACTGTTTAGTTTCCTGTTGGAGAAACCATCAAAACCATAAAAATATCCAAGACAGGAAAAGGAATGGATTGTAGGCTCTCCATGACCTGGCGTAAGGCTCTGTGTGCATTCTAAACTCTTTAGTGACTCTCAGGGGAAGCCTTGGATGGAAGAAATAACGAGCAAAAGGATCGTAAATGGAGGGCAAAAATGAAGAAGAGCAATGGGCCGCCAGGGATGGAGGAACAGCTGAAGTAAAGAGATGTGAGCTAGAATGCAACTTTGAATAGGTGCTTACCAGACTGGTAGACTTTTCCAGACAGGAAGCAGAAACAAGGTGTACTGGTATGTGTAGACAAGGTGGTAGAGGTTGTGGAGACATATATTGTAGGGATCATAGTAGATGGAGTGGAGGTAGTGGCTGATGTAGTACTGGAAATGGTTGTAATGGAGCTTGGGGTGGATGCTGTGGAAGGACAGTTCTCCATGGGTTCACAGCAGAGAACCCGGATCTCGTAATTCAAACACATCTTGAATTTCCCCTTCTGGTCCTGGTTCCTGCAGATGAGCCCATAGTCACGGTTGCACTCTACCACCTGTCCAATCTCCTCAATGCTAACCTCAGGATGGGTCTCTGCACGGCACTCAAGCTGGGTGATGTATTCGGGTTTGTGGCAGATCTTCTCTCCTCTCGCCATGATGTTTTTGTAGGTTTCAACATCTCCACTGTTGGGTCCAGATGATGGGAAATCGACATCAAACCACTTGGTCCATGAGCACTGGGGCTGACAGGTGGGGGATGGTGGCAGGACTGATGTGCTGGAGGGTTTGGATGGATGAGATGTGGATGGTTTTGTCCTTGCAGACACAGGGCTAGTGCTTGAGTGCTCTTGGGTAGAGGTGGAAACTGATATCATTGTAGTGAGGGGTGAGGTGGTAGTGGTGGGAACAGGATGGGATGTTGTCTCAGGACTTGTCTTTGTGGTGACTGATGTGCTTGTGGGGGTGGTTGGAGATGCAGCTGTGGTGATGGGACAGTTCTCCATGGGTTCACAGCAGAGAACCCGAATCTCGTAATTGAAACACATCTTGAATTTCCCCTTCTGGTCCTGGTTCCTACAGATGAGCCCATAGTCACGGTTGCACTCTACCACCTGTCCAATCTCCTCAATGCTAACCTCAGGATGGGTCTCTGCACGGCACTCAAGCTGGGTGATGTATTCGGGTTTGTGGCAGATCTTCTCTCCTCTCGCCATGATGTTGTTGTAGGTTTCAACGTCTCCGCTGTTGGGTCCAGATGATGGGAAATCGACATCAAACCACTTGGTCCATGAGCACTGGGGCGCACAGTTGGGGGGCATTGTGGGCTTCTGCTCTGTGCTTATCGGGCGATCCGAATGGGACCTCGGAGTCTCTGTGGTTACGGTTCCCGTGCTGCTCATCGCTTGCGAGGGAGGAATCGACGTGGTTTTGGTGGTCCGCTCTCTCCCACACTTTGTCAGTTCACAACATTGAATTCGGATCTCATAATTGTAACATATGGGTGGGAACTGATCTTTGTTCAGGCACAAGAGGCCCTCGGTCTTGCTACACGTCACATTCTGCTCCAGCTCGTTCAAAGGTGTGTTGGGGAAGCTCTCAGCTCTACATTGCACTGCTGTGGGGACATCACAGAACCGGTATCCTTTGGATCTTAAATTCTTGAAGGTGTCAAAGTCTCCCCCATCGATGTCTGGCTCTGGATAACTCCCATCTATCCAGGGTGTCCACTCACAGACTTCTTGAAGACACTCGCTTGGCGTCGGCGTCGGCATCCCCTCGGTAGTGAGCCTCGATGTCCCCGATGTCTCCGGGGATGAAGAGGGCGCCGTTCCCGTCGTTGCTGGAAAAGGGGTGGATTGGGGAGGGCGAGTGTTTGTGACGTGCCTGCTTTCTGGTATTGTCGTCGTTCTGACAATGGACGTGGGCTGGGTCACCGTGCTGGAGCCTGGCTCTGTCGCCGTGGCCGTGGCTGTGTGGGGCTCACATGGCTGAGAAAGGCAGCACAAAATTCTGATCTGGTAGTTGTCACACTTCCCGGACGCCTGCTCCTTATTGAGGCAGACCAGCCCCTCTGTTGGGCTGCACGTCACCGTTTGGTTGAGCTCCTGCCAGGGCACGGCAGGGAACTCGGCAGCCCTGCACTCCACCTCCCGAGGGGACTTGCAGACGCGGTAGCCGGCCGCCCTGATGTTCTCCAGCGTATCGAAGTCTCCGCTGTTGGCTCCTCTTCCCGGATGGCTGACGTCCAGCCAAGGGCTCCACGTGCAAACCTCTTGAACACAAGGCGGGGTTACCGCCTGTGTGCTGAGTGTGCTGACGCTCTCTGCGTGAATCGTGGGTGTAACACTAGTGTCTGTAGTGGGGACCGTGCCTGGCTGTGTGACGGTGCCAACTCCAGGGGTGACGGGCATCGGGCTAGGAGCCGTTGAAGATTCTCGAGTCGCCGGAGTAACTGAGCGTCCCTGACACGTAGTGTGGCGCCCTGCGATTTCAAAAGAAAGAGGAGGATTGAGTGAGTGTGGAGGGCCTCCGCCCGCCGTCAGCATGGCGCTGGCACCGTTGTTATGAGACTGGAACTCGAAGGAAGCCTCAGCACGGCCAAGGATCAGCTCGCATGTCTGGTCCTAGGCTGGGCGCCATCAGGATCCTCCAGTTCCTAAAGGGGGTCCCTCACGGAGGAAGAAGGCAATGGAAGAGGAAAGAGCCCGGGAAGCCGTGCTGGTCAAACGGCCCAGAGCGAGCGAGGAAGGTGCTCTCGAGTCTGGGTCCTCCTAGGACACTGCCTTCCCGGGCCTTTGTCCCAGGGGCACCCCGCTGCCCCGAAGTTACTTTGTTTCTCCTTTGGGGTCCTCGTGGTTGTCTTCAAGAGCATGGAAGCTCCTCTGGGGTGGGGATGGGGGCAGTTCTCTTTCTGCCTTTGGACTGCGTGTTAAGCAACCCTTACGGCCTTGACTGCAGGCTGGGCTGTGGCCTTACCCAGGGTGGTGATGTCGGACAAGGGGGTGGTGGGGGGGGCCGGCGTGGTGATGCCGCACTCGTACACCTTGGCTTCTTTGGTGCCGTTGGGCCCGCAGCTGGCAACGATGCAGCCCCCGGTGCCATCCGTGGTGTTGTAGATGATCTCCCCAGGGCGGAAGTGCTTCCCCTCGTACGTGCAGGTACACGCTGGCAAGCACAAGAGACGGGACATGGTGAAAGCCCTGCCGGGGGGCCGGCCCAGGGTGCCCACAAACCGCAGCCCGTCTCTTACCGCTGGAGTCATAGGTGCACTGGATGCCGGCCTCGGTGCACGAGCTGAAAGCAGAGAGAACGGGGAGGGGAGGTTTGCTCGCGCGTCCAGCGCTCTTCCCTGACTTTCTCACGAGGTGTCACCAGTCTGGGTTGGCGCAGCCATCGGCAGCCCCGCTCGCTTGCCACTGGCCATTTTGTGGGAAGGACGGTCTCCCCTCCACCCCCAGCCCCGGCCCAACTTGCGGCCAGGAAGAACTTCCTCAGCATGGGGCAGGGCTGCCAAGGGCAGGTCGGGCCAGGACACAGCCCCGGAGCCCCAGAAACAAAGGGAAGATCCCAGTGGCACCCCCTCCCTCCCCAGGAGCCCCTGCTGCGGAGAGCCGCTGTCAGGAGATGCCGCCCCCCAACACTGGTGGGCAAGCCTCCTCCTTGTTTCCCGCTGAGGCCACATTTGCTGCTGGTGGGCTCTTCTCCATGGACACTGGCTGACAGTCATAGGATCACAAGGGAGAAGTCGGGGCAGTGGAGGGGGAAAGGCTCCTGGGCATGGGGGCCCCTTCGCGATCCCACTCACGGGGGAAGTGGCTGGGCCAGGTGCCATCCGCTCACTGTCCTGAGTAAAGGAGCTCTTACCATGACTGGCAGTTCTTGTGCAAGGGTACTGGGGAGCCTGGCGGGTAGTATGTCCCATTGACGTAGCAGGGCGCACAGCTCTGGACACACTGCATCTTATCTTCATCAAAGATGGGGGCCTTTGGAGGGCATTTGGGATAGCAGCCTGCAGGGCCAAGGAGAGGACTTGCTCTCAGACTGACCGGCCGTTCTTTAGCCTCACCTCCGGCCAAAGTTCACGGTCAGATGTCTGCACCTTCCTGTTGGCTTTACGCAGCCACAGAATCTGACAGGTGAATCGCACCCAGAGTTCTCTTGGAGGGCTATTGTGTGGCACTCGGGTGGGTGTGGGGTCCGGAAGGGGGGGGGCAGAGACCTGTGTGTACCAGGAGGCTGCTGGGGTAAACAGGTGCCTGGGAGTCCCTGGGGCTGGGGGGGGCAGGGAGGGGTCTCAGGGCTCCACTTGGCCCTGGAGACTGGCTCGGCAGGAGGATGGGCGAGTGCAGGGCACACACTGTCACTGAGCAGGAAAGAGGGAAATGTCTAGGGAGACCCTCCTACTGGCTGGGGATTCGATGAGTCGCCCGTGGCTGCCTCAGTGTGTGCCCGGGCAGAGGGGAAGCCAAGAGCCCTCCCTGTTCCTGGGACAGACTCTCTATGGGAGTGGAAAGCAGCCTGGCCGCTGGTGCCCCCTCCCTCGTCTACACTGGCAGCGGGTGATGCCAAGAGGGGGAGGTCTCGTTCCACGTGTCGGAATTCAGGGCTCCTGGCTGGGGAGGGGCTGCCTGAGGTGGAGGCACAGGGCGGCAGGGCGAGGGCTCCCGGCCAGTATCGGACGGGGGAGACTTCGGGGGCTCCCTCCGCTGTCCCCGTCCTGCCCCTCTTCCGCTCCCTGCTCCACCAGGGGGCCTCCCACAAAGGGCCTGGCTCTCGTGACTGCGTGGGGTCGAGGCTCAAGGCAGGAAGGCCGCTCGACCACGACGTGGACAGGCCAAAGGCAGCCCGAGGCCTGGGAACCCCTGGAGCTCCTTTACCTTCCAGGCCTCGGATGTTATGGGAGCACTTCCCGCTGGGGTTGTGGCAGGTCTTCATGCAGGGAGCACCGCAGGGCTGGTAGTGCCACTCGCAGGAGCCGTTGGGGTTGTAGTAGTCGCAGAACAGAGCTGCAAGAGGGCAGACGGCTCAGTGCGATGGGCCGCGGCCAGCAGGCGCCAGATCCTGAGCCAGTCCTTAAGGGGGAGCCGAAGCATGTGACTAGGCAACTGCGAAGGCGGTTTGGCATCAGACACGTCCCCTGACTTTGGGGGTCCTTCCTGAGCGGCCTGAGCCACCCCTGACGAACCCCAAAGGTGACACAGAGGGACGGCAATACAGAGAGCTTGGCGAGGGCGGCTCTTTCAGTGGCCGCTGAGTAGTTCCTTCTGTCAGATCCCCCCGGGGCAGCCCAACCCTGGCAGCACCTTCAGAGAGCCGCCCTCGCCCGGCCTCTGACATGGGCTTTGGGGAGAAGAGCTGCAGGCAAAGCCGGCCGGGGCCTCTCCCGCCACCCCGGCCTCGGAGACTCACGGCAGATACTGGGCGTCCTCCAGGAGACACAGACGTCGATCTCGTTGCAGGCCTGCGCATAGGCCGCCACGGCTGTGCAGAAGCACTCGCAGTCTCCGCCAGTGTCACAGGCGCACGCGTCGGACACGCAGGCCTCGTAGTATTTGGTGGGTTCGACCTGTGGACGGAAAAGTCACCATTTGCATTTCTGGCTCCCCAGCAGGACGCAGCTAACCCTCAAAGTCAGCGGAGCTTCCTCTCTTTCCTCCCATGACAACAGGAAGATTATGGGGGTGCGGGGGGGGACCCCAAGGCTGGCTCAGAGTCTTTAGCTGAGAGAGATGCCACCGTCCCCCAAGAGAAGAGCCTGAAGTTCTCTGGGATGCTCATGGGAGCAGCCGGGGCAGAGAAGAGACAGGAAGCCCCATCCCCTGGACAGGAACATTCACGGGAGGAAACTGCTGCCGCCCTCGCCACGGCTCTGCCTTACATGAGGATGGCAGGCGGCAAAGACGTCGCTGTTGATGAGGCTGCACTGCTTCTGGGCCCAGGCCTTGCGGTAAGGGTTGGCGGTGCAGGGGTCCCTGGGGGAGACGGCGTCCGGGCAGGACGGGGAGATCTTCCAGCTGTTGCCAAACTCTTGCACGTCGCCCACCACCGAGAGGCTCCTGGTGGTGAAGTCGTTGACGCTGTTGCCGTCGTAGTTCCCGCAGAGCCCACAGACCTTCCCCTACCCGGAGAAAGGATGAGGTCAGGGAGGTGGAAGAATGTGCCCCGGATCTGCCCAGGCACTGAAGCTGCCCTTGCTGCCACAGGATCCCCCTTCCTGTTGCCTCACTTCCTGCCCAGCCCCTGGAGCTAGGCTTGGTACTACTGACTTGGTCCAACTTCTCTCTCTGTCTCTCTCTCTGTCTCTGTCTCTGTCTCTCTCATTCTCTGTCTCTGTCTCTGTCTCTCTCTCTGTCTCTATCAATCTCTGTCTCTGTTTTTCTCTCTCATTCTCTGTCTCTCTCTGTCTCTCTCTCTGTCTCTCTGTCTCTGTCTCTCTCTCTGTCTCTGTCTCTCTCATTCTCTGTCTCTATCTCTGTCTCTGTTTTTCTCTCTCATTCTCTGTCTCTCTCTCTCTCTGTCTCTCTCTCTCTCTCATTCTCTGTCTCTATCTCTGTCTCTCTGTTTCTCTGTCTGTCTCTGTCTCTGTCTCTGTCTCTGTCTCTGTCTCTCTCTCTCTCTCTCTCTCTGTTTCTCTCCTCTGACTCTGTCTCCGTCTCTGTCTCTGTCTCTCTGCTCGGAGGGCCTGATCTCCCCAAACGAAATCCATCGGCCCCAGAGGATGTGGGACGGAGGAGGCATTCCTCTCATTCTCCCTCTCCTAAGGAGGGAAAAGTTCATTTATACTGCACATTATAATGGGGAATTGTGTCTGACCTGGGCACTCCTGTGCTGGGCACTCCTACTGGCAAGCTTCTGCACCCCGCCCTGCCCAAACGCCCTTTGTCCCCCCACCGTCTGCCTGGCATGGTGCCCCTCAGCTGCACAGTGAGCTCCCTACTCTTCTCATCAGTACAAGTGTCTGGCAGAGAGGCGCCCGGTGTCCATGGTCCTGAACTTGGCCTCTAGCCGAGGACAGCAAACACACACACACACACACACACACACACACACACACACACACACACACGGTGCACACGCACAGGCATTTGCTCTCCCAGCCGGCCCTCTCCAGGCGGCCGCCATCCCCTGGGCCGCTCTGGCTCCGCAGCGCGGTACCTTGAAGTCTGGGCTCAGTTGGACAAAGATGCTGGTCTTCTTGTCCCACAGCAGCACCAGCCCGATGTTGGTGTCCACGATCAGGTAGATGCCCATCTGGCGGATGCTGTAGGGCGGCTCCTCCTTGGCATCTGCCTTCTCCACCACCTCCACCTTCCCTTCACTGAGTTTCAGCTCGTAGCTCTGGATGAAGAAAGCCCAAGGCTGATCAGCGCCTGAGGGCATGGGCAGCCCCTGGAGGTGGCCTCCTGGGAGGGCAGGGCCTGGGCCACCAGCTGTTGGCCTCCCAGGGGTCCTGCGCTCACCTTTCCTTGTTGCTTCATCGAGGAGTCATGCCTAGTGAAGGCTGGGCCCAAACCCTTCTCCCTCCCTGCCCCCAGCCCCTGCCTCCAGCCCCTGCCTAGACCCTCCTTGGGCAGCTTCTTCCTCAAGCTCACCCCCAGGAAGATCTTGATGGCCTTGGAGCAGGTGGTGCCTGTGGTCCCGCAGGGGATGTTCTCGGTGATGACTCGGAACGTGCCCTGGGCACTGCTGTTCTTCCCGCAGTGGTCCTGCCAAGGGAAGGGCTCCATCAGTGGAGGGCCTCCAGGGGCGAGGCCAGGCTCCTCCTAGCCCAGGACGTCCGGTGGCAAGGGTGCTGGTCAGGAGTCTTGAGCCCTGGGCTCTCCTGCCAGTTCTCCCGCCCAAGCCCTCCCTGGCTGTGCAGTAGTCTGAGGCCCCGGCAGATGAAGGCTCTCCTTCCCTTCGAATCCACCCTCAAAGCCCACACAACAGGCTGGGAGCTCCTGCCGTGCGCTTGCTCCCTGGACCTCGGACACGGGCCGTGGCCCCTCTCCCTTCGAAAACGGCCCCCGACTGGCTCCCTCACCTCACTGGTGACGGGCCTCTGGCTGTCGGCTGGACCATCCGGACCCTGCCCAGTCCAGATCGCGAGCCCGGGACATGCCCACCCCCAGCCCCATTAGGAGGAGTGTCCAGTGGGGTGGGGGCAGGGGGGTCTCCGGATGCCCTGAGAGAGGGCAGAAGGAAAGGAGGCAGGGAGGGAGATGTGACCAGTGTGGCCCCCCCTCACCTGGACCAGAGTGTACTCGCAGTCCCCATTGAAACTATAGCGCTGGCCATCAAAGGTGATGTAGTGCCCGTCGCCGTACACAGCACACGTGGCCAGGCAGGACTCGTCGGTACAGTGCCACATTCGATTCTTGCAGGTGCTGAGGGGAGAAGACAATCAAGGGGGTCAGGGATGCCCTTCAGGCCCACGTGGACCAGGTAGGGAGTGGGAAGAACAGGGAGCAGCAGGAGGACACCTCAGGTGGAGGAGGGAGGCCAAAGGGATACTGCAAACACGGGCCAGGGCCTCGCGTATCCTGGGCTGCTCCCTGCTGCAGCTGGCTCCTTCCTCGGGGAGGGGCCGTGCAGCTGGCACAAAGGCCCAGATCATGCCACTGCTCCCTGTGCCCATAACCGCCCCTGCCCTTCTTGCCCCCTCTGGTGGTTGGCAGGAAAATCCTTTAGGGGCCTGCAAAGTGCCCAAGATTCCTGGGAGTGAGGAGTTTGGAGATCTGCCTCCACCTCTCCTCCAGGGAGAGCCGGCCCCGAGATGTTCTCTGGGATGCCCTGACCCAGGGAAGAAAGCCCCCCCTTGCCCAGCTGCCTTGCCACGGGGAGGTGGAGGCCAAGCCCCCCTGGGACCTGGGGGGCACCTACCAGGTGTTGCACTCCACCTGGATGGTCTCACCAGCCTTGTAGCTGGCCTCGTTGTGGACACACGGGCAGTTCTCCTTTGGGATGCAGCCTCCTTCCCCGTCTGACACCAGCCCGTCCGGGCACATGCAGCCAGAGACACACTGCGTGCTATACTGTGGCGGCCAAGAGAAAAGCACGTCAAGAGCCTGCCTGAGACAACTGCTGGGGAAGTGGGCAAACCGGCAGGCAGGCGGACAGGCAGACGGATAGACAAGCAGGGAGACAGACAGGCAGACAAGCAGGCAGACAGGCAGACAGACAGACAAGCAGGCAGACAGGCAGACAGACAGGCAGGCGGATAGACAAGCAGGGAGACAGACAGGCAGACAAGCAGGGAGACAGACAGACAGACAGGCAGACGGATAGACAGACAGACAGGAAGACAAGCAGGCAGACAGGCAGGCAGACAGACAGGCAGGCAGACAAGCAGACAAGCAGGGAGACAGACAGACAGGCAGGCAGACAGGCAGGCAGACAAGCAGACAAGCAGGGAGACAGGCAGACAGACAGACAGGCAGACAAGCAGGCAGACAGGCAGGCAGACAGGGAGACAGGCAGACAGACAGGGAGACAGGCAGACAGGCAGACAGACAGGCAGACAGGCAGACAGACAGGCAGGCAGAGAGGCAGGCAGGCAAATGGACAGACAGATAGACAGATAAGCAGGGAGACAGATAGACAGACAGACAGGCAGGCAGAGGCAGGCAGACAAATGGACAGACAGGCAGACCGACAAGCAGGGAGACAGACTGATACGGGCGGCCTGAGCAGCAGTCCTGTGGGAAAATCAACAGCCCAGACGGATGGCTGTGGGCAGTGTGAGCTGGACGTGGGCCCAAGAAGGCAGGAAAGGGCTCCGGGTTAACTTTAAGGAAAGACGAGTTGGTGGCGCCTGTGCCTGGGGAGTCACCGGGTCCCCCCTAAGTCCGGGCACGTCCCCTCCTGGGGTAGCCTTAAAGCCATCCCAAGGAAAGGGGAGCTTCTGGCACCTCTACCGTGAGAATGAAGGTGAGCTCGGACGTCAGGACAGCCTCCTGGGCAAGAGCACAGAGAGCCACACGGCCCACAATGCCTCAGGACGGGGAGCAGCCAGCAGCAGAGACGGGGAGCCAGGCCCCCCTCATCCATGGCATGGCCATGGCCAAGTGTGCCAGGAGAATGGGGTCGTCCCGAGTGTGTGCACCTGCACGTGCCCGTGTGCAATGGCCTAACGCCCTCTGCCTGGCCCCCAATCCTCCTCGCTCCCCCCTCCCCCGCGTAGGCATGCCCAGTGCCAGGGCCGCAGGGCGGGCGAGCTGGGGCTCCTCCCTGGCACAAGCGCAGCGGGCACTCACGCAGGCCATGTCCAGCGTGTGGCAGCTCTTCTGACACTCGGCTCCCGTGACTCCCGCCGGGGCCTCGCTGCAGTCAAAGTAGACCATGGGGGCGGCACAGACTGGAAGAGACGGCAGCGAGCCGTGAGCAGGGTGGGAGCCGCGGCCCCCTGCCCGGAGAGCGGCTGCAAGGAGCCTCCTCTGGGCCCGGAGCTCCCAGATCTTGGCTCAGCTCTCTCGTGGGCAGGAATGAGACGGACGCCCCGAGGCGGCCAGGCCACAGGGAGAAGGCAGGCTGCCCGCAGGGCTGAGGAGGTCGTCTTCGCCCCGCTACTTAGGACCAAGTGACCTTAAGCTAGTCCCTCCCCCTTCTGGGCCTCAGTTTCCCCCGCTGTAAAGTGCGGGGATGGCCTCGATGGCCTCCGTGGTCCCTCCCGGCTCAAGGTCGTCCTGGGCCCGGATTCGGGGACACGGTTAGGTGGGGGCTGGGCTCCGGGCTGGCAGAGGCCCGAAGGGGGGCAGAACCTGGCACCAAGCAGTAGAGGGGCTTACCCGGCTCGGGCACCCGGCCTCCGATGCAGTCCAGTCTGCCCTGGGTGCACGTGCTGGAAGAGAAGAAGCAGGCTCAGCCCCGCGGGCCTCGCCGGCGTCCGGGCTGCAGGGCGGCCACGGGCAGGGGCAGCGCTTACCACACGGCCCCGTTGTCGTGGATGGACTCTCCGTTGGGCACGACGGACCCGTGGTAGTAACACGGGCAGCTGGCGGCGGGCACGCACTTGCCCGCGGCGTCCATGTAGGTGCCCTCCTCGCAGGTGCAGCCGTCCACGGGGAAGAACTTGATGTTGCAGGTGACGTCGGGCTCGCTGAGCGAGCGGCAGGTGGGCTGGCACGTGCTGATGTTGTAGCGGTACGTCAGAGACTTGGGGCACGAGCTCATGGGCTTGGCTGCAGGGGGGAGGGAGCCCCGGGGGGCACTCAGCGTCCTCCCGGGCCTCCAAGGAGCCCGAGCCTGGCCCGGCCTCTGGCCTCCGCCTCCGCCTCTTCCTCACACTCTCTCTCCCAATTATGGAGTTTTCACTGGCGGTGCAGAGGCCCGAGTTCAAGTCCAGCCTCAGCCACCTATTAGCTATGTGGCAAGTCACTTCGCCTCCGTCTGCCTCGGTTTCCTTGATCGTGAAATGGGAATCCTAGCTACCCCTCCATGGCTAGACTGTGGCCTCCCCCCGGCATCCCTCCCTGCGCACTTACTGCAGACTCCGGACCTCCAGCCGCTCAGCAGCACTCCGCGGGCGGCGCAGGCCTGCACGTAGGCAGAGAGCGCCGCGCACAGACAGTCCTCGCTCTTCTCACAGTTGCACGTGTCGAACATGCAGTTCTGGGGAGCACAAAAGAGCCTCAGCGGCCCCAAGGCGGGCCCAGATGCCCCACCTGCGGCCCCCCTCAGAGGCCTGGACATCCCTCAGGCCGGAGTCTGTCCAGCCGGGCTCCCAGAGCCCCGAGGAAGCTCGGTGGGGAAGGGGAGGGGAGGCGCCAGTCCCTCTGGGCCCCGGAGGGTCTCTTCATTGTCCGATTTCATTCCAAACCAGCCTCCTGTCCAGGTCAGGGGCCACAGCCAGGGCTGGGTGGGGCCAGGCCTCAGGGGCAGGGATAGAGCCGTGGCACAAGGGTGAAGCCCCCTCTGCCCCCCCCCGGGACCAGGGTGGAGCCAGGCTGCAGAGAGCCGGGGGGCCAGGCTTGGAGCGAGGAGGGCAGGGCCACGGGGCTCCCCGAAAGCCCCTCCAATCGGCCGGGAACGCCAGCACGGGGGACCACGCCGAGGTGCCCACGGGGCCCTCCGGCCCTGTCCTGGCTCCCACTGAACACGAGGAGGACCTTGGCCGGGTGCCTCCACCTGGCTGGTGAGCAGTGAGTAATGCCAGTGATGCCCGCAGAGATGGGGCTGTGAGGAGCGAGGAGGGCGATGCCCAGGAGCTCCGCAAGTGGGGCTGGGATGGGCAGGAGGGTGCTGGCTCCATCCTTCCCTTTGACGCCCAGGCTAGGGTGGGTCGTTTGGCTTTGCCCAGCCGAGGCTGGCAGGAATTACCGAGTGGTACAGGGCTGGGTTGACCGCCGTGTGGCACAGGGCAAAGACTCCCTGTGGGTCAGTGAGCAGGCTGCACCAGTGCTGGGCATACTTCTCTGCAAACAAAAAGGACGGAGACCTTTAGGCCGGGGCCAGTAGCTCATGGGTGCCGCAGCCCCCAGGGGTCGGCCCCCTCGGAAGCCCCTCCTTTCCTCTGTCCCAGGATCTGGGAGTTGAAAAATATGCCGGAGCCCTCTTTTCCCTCCCTCTGTGCCCACTTCTGTGCCCACCTAAGAATCCCTCCACACTGGACTCCCCAACACGGGCTCAGGGAAGACCTCCAGGGAGGGGCAGCTCCCTAGGAAGCCCCTTCCTTGCTAGGGCAGCTCATTGGGACCCCCTCGAGCCTCAGTTGCCCCTCTGTGGCTCCCTTCCTTTGCTCCCGGCAGCACTCCTGGTTGTGTGGCTCCCAGAGGCCAAGCCAACGAGGCTAATCCCTGCCCATGAGTCAGCTTCTCTGCCCCGGCCCCCCAAGCGACCCTGGCCTCCCATGAAGCCGAGACCCTCCCCCACCCAGCCCCCCAGACGTCACCCAGCCCATCAGTTCTGGGGCCCCCAGAGCTGCCCGCAGACCCCCCAGGGGAGAGACCCGAATCCAGAGACTGGGCACGAAGATTCCTCTAAGATAGCCAGACTCGACATCAGAGGAAGAGGCAGCCCTTCGGCTTGGGCCTGGCCCAGGCAGAGGACAGAGGGCCTCCCCGTCCCGGGTCCCCGAAGCTCTGCCCCTCAGTGCCCAGCCCAGGGGCATCCCACGGCCCCGGGGGCACCTATCAAGCTTGGGGTCCGCCCGCTCCCAGATCTTCTTCAGGGACATTAAGCTTTTTAGCCCGAGAATGAGCCGGGCTGCTTCTCCCACTCCGATTGCTGCCCTTTCTGGGAATCTCCCTCCCCGCCTCGCGAGTCTGTCCTGCTTTTACCCACACGCGAAGTCCCAGGAGGGTCAGACGCCACAGGCCCGGCGGGTGGGAGCCTGCCGAACCTTCGGCCGCCCCTGGGGGGCCTCAGACAAGTCTCTCCCCCTCTTGCCCCGAAAGCCTCTCGTTCAGGGGAATAACCGGCCCCACCGGTGTGGGACTGGCGCCAGGCCTCGCCATGGCAGTGCTAGACTGACAGCCTGTCGGGGAGGGCCCTGCCTCTGCCCCGCACCGGCTGTGTCACCCTGGGTGAGTCACTTCCTCCCTGGCCGGCCACTCACCGTTCTCCACACTGAGCGCGCAGGGGTCCTCCAGGTGGTTCCTGACGTTGGGGCAGTCGGCCTGAGTCTTGAAGGTGTTGGCGAAGGCGGCGGCCGTGCCTTCCACCACCCCACTCATGCTCCTGAAGTCGTCCGCCTGGATGCTGTTGAAATTCCCGCAGAGACCTGGGGCAGCGGGAGGCGGGGCGTCAGGCCGCAGAGCTGCGGGGGTGGGGCTGGGGAGAGGAGTGGGGGCTGGGGCGGCCGGGGCAGCCGTGCACCTACCGCAGGTCAGCCCCCGAAGGGACGGCTCCAGCCTCACAAAGACTTGCATGGTGGGGATGAGCTGGATGGTCAGCTGGAGGCCCAGGTTGGTCTGAGCGATGATGAAGAAGGAGGAAGGCCTGAAGAGGGTGACGTTGCCTGGAGACACACAGAGAGGCTGCTTGGCTGGGGGAGCCCCTGGGGGGCAGCCACCCCCCGCCCCCACCCTCAGCCCCGGGCTCCCTCACCTGCTGAGACGGGCAGCTGCGTGTAGATCCAGTTCACAAACACCTCCCCAGTGGACTTGACCACAATCATCTGGCAGGGAAGGGAGCCGGGAGGGGGCGGGAGTGAGGCCGGGCGCCCAGGGGAGAGCCCTTCCCTCCCCGGGGCCCAGTGCTGGGCAGGGAGCGCGAGCCTCATCCGCGGGGGTGACCGCAGGAGGCCTCGGGAGGCCACGGGAATGGCTCTTCATGGGCCCCCCGAAGGAGGCTGGGCAGGAGCACCCCCCGCCCCGGCTCTGGCCCACTTACGGTGTGCCCACCCCCCACACTGAGAGTCACGCTCTTGAGGCACGTCTCGCTGTCGGTCAGTCCACACTTGCGGAGCTCTGCCAGGACGGTGAAGGCCTTGTCGTCGCAGGGCTGCAGAAGGGAAAGGCCCCCAGCCCGCCGTGAATCACGCGCCCCCCGCCCAGCGCTCAGCCCCCAGCCTGCTGGCAGCTGCTCCCCCCAAAGCAGCATCGTGGGCCGCTCTGACAGGCTGGCTGTCCCTCCATTTGAAAAAGGCTTAACTTTAAGACAGAAGGGCAAGGAGTAGGCAGAGTTAAGTGACTTATCCAGGGTCACACAGCTAGGAAGCATCCGAGACCAGGGTTGACCCCAGGACCTCCCGACTCCAAGCCTGGAGCTCTCTATCCACTGGGCCAGCCGGCTGCCCCTCCCAGAAGCCCAGGAAGTTCCAGCGGGCAGCCTCGAGACCACGTCTGAGCCCTCACCTTGGCCAGGACGTAGCTGCAGTCGCCGTGGACCGTGTAGTGCTTCTCGTCAAAGGTGGAGAAGTGGGCGCCGCCCGTCACGGAGCAGGTGCCCGGGCAGGGGAGGTCCTGGCAGCTCCACTTGCCGCCGGAGCACGTGCTACAGGGACGGCAGCGCGGGTTGGCCCGGCGCCGCGGGGCCTCCCGCGCCAGCTCCCGGCCGCCCTCCCGCGTCGCTCCCGCACTCACCAGTTGGTGCATTCGGTGGAGTAGAAGGTTCCGGGGGCGAACGGCTGCCCGTTGTACGTGCAGAAGCACTGCTCCACCGGCACGCAGCCCCGGCCCGCCACGTCGTCCAGCACCGTTCCTGAAAGAGCCGCGGGCGCTGCTGGGGAGGAAGCCGGCAGGGGCACCGCGCCCCGCCCCGCCCCTCGCCCCCGGGGAGCCCCTCGGACTGCGGCTCCCGGACTGCTGGGGAGCTGCTAACCCGCGGGCGAGCGCAACGACCTGGTGCGGCCCGAATCTATCCGTGGAGCTCTCGGCTAGCTGCGTGGCTGGCTGGCCATTTGTCTACTTAGCCGTGCGTCCATCTAGCGCACCCTCTGCTCTCTCTGTCTCTCTCTCTGTCTCTCTGTCTCTCTCTGTCTCTGTCTCTCTGTCTCTGTCTCTCTGTCTCTCTCTGTGTCTCTGCTCTCTGTCTCTCTCTGTCTCTCTCTTTGCTCTCCATCTCTCTGTCTCTCTCTGCTCTCTGTCTCTGCTCTGTCTCTCTTTCTCTCTCTCTGTCTCTCTGCTCTCTGTCTCTCTGTCTCTGTCTCTCTGTCTCTCTCTTTGCTCTCCATCTCTCCATCTCTCCATCTCTCTGTCTCTCTGCTCTCTGTCTCTCTCTCTGTCTCTCTGTCTCTCTCTGTCTCTGTCTCTCTGTCTCTGTCTCTCTGTCTCTCTCTGTGTCTCTGCTCTCTGTCTCTCTCTGTCTCTCTCTTTGCTCTCCATCTCTCTGTCTCTCTCTGCTCTCTGTCTCTCTGCTCTCTGTCTCTGCTCTGTCTCTCTTTCTCTCTCTCTGTCTCTCTGTCTCTCTGCTCTCTGTCTCTCTGTCTCTGTCTCTGTCTCTCTCTCTCTGTGTCTCTGCTCTCTGTCTCTGTCTCTCTGTCTCTGTCTCTCTGTCTCTCTCTGTGTCTCTCTTTGCTCTCCATCTCTCTGTCTCTCTGTCTCTCTGCTCTCTGTCTCTCTGCTCTCTGTCTCTCTCTCTGTCTCTCTGTCTCTCTCTGTCTCTGTCTCTGCTCTCTGTCTCTCTCTGTGTCTCTCTTTGCTCTCCGTCTCTCTGTCTCTGCTGTCTCTCATTTGGTGAGTCAGACACGGGAGGCAATTGCCCAGCCCAGAATGGCACCAGCAGAGTTGGGGCGGCCCCTGAGGAGCCGGTGGGCTCCCGCCTCGGAGGGCTCCAGGCAGAGGCTGGGTGAGCACCTCTCAGGCCCCCGGCAGAGGGGCCTCTTGGCTGGGGACAGGTTGGCCCGGAGCTCCCTTCGAGCCGCACGGCCCTGGCACGGCCCTGGCACAGCCCTGGCACGGCCCTGGGCCCACTAAGAGCCCTTGCCGTGCCCCTGCCCAGCAGCCCCAGGCAGGCCGGTTTGGGCGTGGCCAGCGAGGTCCTCAGGACGGTCTATGGGGGGGGGATGGAGGGGGGCAGCGAGGGGGCCTCACCCAGGGGGCAGAAGCAGCCGTCCGTGCAGTGGTCCTCGCACAGCAGTGACTGGTCGGGGTTGGAGCAGGTGTCCTTGCAGGGGGAGCCGCACTCCCGGTACTGCATGTTCCAGGGGCAGCTCTTGTCTGGAAGGAGGCAGAAGGGTCTGTCAGCGGGCGGCTGCCCTGCTGCGGGCCGGGGGGCTTCGGGGCTGGGGATGGGCTACTCACGGCACAGGTCGGGGGCCCTCCAGTTGGCGGGCAGCCCTCCGGCGTGGGCGCACTGGCGGGAGTACTCGGCGAAGGTGCTGCAGATGCAGGAGGTGTAGTGGGCTTCCTCGCAGAGGCACACGTCCTGCCGGCAGGCCTCCACGTAGCTGCTGACGTCCACCAGAGCGTGGCAGGCGGCGAAGGGGGCGCTGTTGAGGATGGCCCCACAGAAATCCTGGGGAAACGGGAAGCACACCCTGCTGCGCGCCTGCCTGCCGCCTCATCCTCCCTCCCTGGAGGTCCCGAGGGCGCCCCGGGGCACACGAGAGGGCACTGCCATGCCCGGGGTGAGGACGTGAGGCTGTGCCACTGGCACTTACAAAGGGGACTGTGCAGTTGTGGGGGGCTCTCGGGACGGGGTCCTGGCACTGCTCCATGGGCCCATCCATCTTCTGCAGGTTCCCGAACTGGACTGCTGTCAGTCTGACATCTGGGCGAAGCAAGCAGAGCCCAGCCTCAGCGTCCACAGCGGGCATTCCCGGGCCGCCCACGGAGCAACGCCGGGATGTTGGCCATCTGGCCATTCCCCGAGCCCAAACGGCCCCCTCTGGGGACGTTCCCCAGGCCACGCTCGGCGCCCGCCACATTCACCGCGAGTCCTCTCCACCCATTTCTCAGGCTCTCACGCACGCACACACACGGTTAGGGGTCCGCTTGGCGCGGTCTTGCTCTCCTGCTTTTGGGGGGCAGGGAGGGGCAAGAGAACGCCTGGGAAGTCCTCCTCCTTCCCAGCCCCCCCCACGGCCCCCAGAACCGAAGCCTTAGGGTCCTGCAGGCTTCCTCCCTCCCTCCCTCCTCCCTTACCATTGGAGAAGAACTCGTTGTAGGTGGGGATGCCGTTGAAGTCTCCACAGAGGCCGCAGGTCTGGTTGGCATACTTGGCATCTAGTTCCAGCTAAAACAAAGGGAGAAGGCTGAGGGCCTGGACCGACCTGCCTTGGCCCTGCCTCACTGAGGTGCGAGCCACCATTGGGAGAGAGATGTGGACAGGAAAATGCGAGGAGGCGAGCCCAAGGTGCCAGGGATGAGCCAAGCTGGGCCGCCTTTTGGAGGAGAAACAAAAAGGGGCTGAAGGACTGGCATGAAAGTAAAAGTGAGGGCCAGCTTCCAGGCTGGAGCCTTCCAGTGTGAGTGGGCACCTCAGCAGCCTTCACATCACTTCCCTGAGGGGCTAGCTCTGGTCCTGGGCACAGACTGGCACCTTCTCAGAGGCAGCAGGGACCCAAGTTCTCCAGCCTAGATCTAAAGCTCTTGGATCCTGGTTCTGTCTGGTTCTGGGGCCGGGCAGAACAAGGCTAACTGGTCAGTCTGGCTTCCAGCCCAGGAAGGCGGCTCTCTGGGCCCCCAGCCTTCCTGTTCCACGCTGGCCTCCGAGGGGGCCATCTCCAGACCCTCCCCCAGCTCCCAGCTGTCCTCCCTTCCCTGCGTGCTCTCCTGGGAGGCCTCCTGCCCATTTCTGGTAAGAGCCCCCCTGGCATGGCTAGGCGGGAACGTGCCCTTACCAGGAGCCCGTCATCTTGGTTCCACATGAACACTAGGCCCAGCTTGGCCACCACCTTCACGTAGATGCCGTTCTTCTCCACCAGGATGCCCGCTTGGCTGAAGGGCAGCTGAACCCTGTGGAGAAGGCTCAGATCTTCAGCCACTGCGGGTGGGGGAGGTGAGGGCTTGGACTCTCTTGGGGGCCCCTCTGGCCTATGCCAGCTAGAGCCTGGCAGAGGCAAGGTGGCCCTGCTGAACACAGGCCCAGGGGCAGGACGGGCAAGGGGCAGAGGAGTTCACATTTATGGGAGGGACATTCACGCTGGGCTGGAGCCCCGGGAGGGCAGGACATCTCTTTGCTTGTGTCTGCCAGGCCTGAGAGCGGAACCAGGCCTCTACGAGCTTCTCGCCCAGCCTTGGTACCTCAGGGGAGGAAGCCAAGGCCCGGACAGGAGCGAGAGCGGGGCCAGAGCGAGCCTTCAAAGAGCCCAGTCAGGGTCCGGACCTGGCTGTGACTTCGGAGGGCCTCCCAGGCTGGGGAGCTCTTTCCTCGGACCCCGCCTGGAGGCCCGGCCCTCCCCAGGGCGGACACTCACGGGCGGCCGTTGACCAGGATGGCGTCCTGGTTCATCTCCAGCACGGTGCCATCGAGCTTCAGGGTGATCCGGCTCACGGCCGTGGTGGCGTGGGGCCCCGGCGAGCGCCGGATCTGGATGTTGAAGTCCTCGTAAGGCGACTTGCAGTGGGAGGAGAAGACGTAGTTGCAGAGGCCGGGGAAGTAGAAGACGTCCCCGTCGAAGGTCTTGTAGTGGAAGTCTCCCCACGTGCTGCACACCCGGCCGTTGTGGGATGGGCTGAGAGCTGCGGGGTGCGTGCCAGCCGTGAGGCGCCGGGGCCGCCCCAGGGAGCAGCTGCCCCTCCCGTCCTCTGACCCAGCCCCCCAGGGAAGGGCCCTTGGAGGCCTCATCGGACCGAGTGGCAGCAGGGCCTTGGCCAAGGTGGCGGAGCTGGAAGCCGGGCCCTCTCCTCCTCCTGCCGGGCCTCCCTTAGCTCCTTGCTGCCCCCGGGCTTGGAGGGGACGTCTTTAGCCCTCCACTCCCAGCCCCCGCGGCCAGCAGGCCCTGCTAGGGGACAGCCCAGTCCTGTCCCGAGCCGCGCCTCGGCCATCCTCCTGAGAGGCCCGCACTTACTCTTGACGGTGGAGATGGCGGTCATCGGAGGGAGGGTGCCTTGGAGCAGGTTGTCTGGGGAAGCTGGGGAGAGGGAGGGGCCCCGCCGTGAGCAGGTGTGCGCGTACACACGGCTACAACACGCATGTGCTACAGGCGTCGGTCCTGCCGACAGCCTCGGCTCATTCCCCACACGGGTTGGCCCACGTGCAGCTGGCCCGTCGGAGGCAGCTCGGAGGGGCTTGGCTTGGGCCTCGTTGGCCCCGTTCTTGGGCAGCTGTGGCTCTCCTCTCCCTCCCTCGGCCTCCCTCCATCCCTCCCCTTCTGGGCTACAGCCAGGCAGCGCCCAGTGGAGAGAGCCAGCTTCTCCGTCAGAGCCGCCCCCACAGCCCGCAGAGGTCCCCGTCACTCACCGCCCGGCTCCTGCAGAGAGGCTTGGTAGTCATACATGACGTCCGACACGTCATACTGAGCTTGCCCTGGAACCCAAGGAGACGGGGGACCATCCCTTAGCGGGGTCCCGGCAGGGGAGAGGAGCCTTAGAGACCGCGCGGGCCGATTCCCTCCTCCCACAGAGGGGAAACTGAGGCCCAGGGGTTAGGCTGCTTGGCCAAGGGGGCAGGTGGCGCAAGCAGCGGAACTGACAGATCAGACTCTGGTCTCCCCCATGAGCTCCGAGCCTCCTTCCCGGGACCCTCGGCCTCCCTCGAGCTCCGCCTGCCCACACCTTACTGGATTGGCTCCAGACAGAGAGGCCAAGGCCAGGGCGCCCACTGGAAATGTGCAGTGGGGGGGGGCAAGAAAAGCCAGAACCCCCCCCCCCACTGGAGCAGAGGCTGCTCTGGGGAAGTCTGGCCTGTGCAGAAGGTGCGATCCATAAAGAACAGAAAAAAGAGGAAAACAGAGGAAAAACTATTTTAGAGGATCCCTGCCCAACAGACTTGTAAAAATGGCAGCGTGGGCACGGGTGGCCTGGGGTCCTGGCCCCCTTGGGCCTCCGTGATGGGCCTGCGGTGGGGTAGATCCCCGCTCGGCCACCAAAGTCCCGCCTGCCCTTGGAGAGCCTTCCCTCCCCGTGTTCTACGTTCCAGGGTCCCTCCCAGCCTTCGAATTCCATGTTCTACGTTCTAAGGTCCCTCCTAGCCTTGGTCTTCTATGTTCTAAGGTCCCTCCCAGCCTTCTTATTCTATGTTTTACATTCTAGAGTCTCTCCCAGCCTTCGAATTCCATGTTCTACATGCTAAAGTCTCTCCTAGCCTTGGTATTCCATGTTCTACGTTCTAAGGTCCCTCCTAGCCTTCATATTCATGTTCTATGTTCCAAGGTCCCTCCCAGCCTTCGTATTCCATGTTCTACATGCTAAGGTTCCTCCTAGCCTTGGTCTTCTACGTTCTACATTCTAGACTCTCTCCGAGCCCTGAAATGCCATGTTCTACGTTCTAAGGTCCTTTTCAGCTCTGGCATTCCATGTTCTATGGGCTGTGAGGCCACTAATGGAGGCCCTAATGGAGAGGGGAAGGAAAGACAAAGGTTGGAGGCTGGAGCCTGAAGCCTAGAACCTGGGCTGTACCACCACGGAAAAGAGGAGCAGAAGCCTTCTTGGCGCCTCTTAACAGAGTCTCTGCTGACCTCAGTTTCCATAAATCGAGGGCAGGACCCTTGGCCCAAGGGTCCTCTGAGGACTAATGACCAGGAGTCACTGGGCGGGGGGGCCTGTTCTCCTCTGCCGGGAAGGGCCAGCAGGAGTGTCTCGCACCCATCTCCTGGTGAATGCTGCCGCTGCCCTCCCTCTCCAGGCATCATGTCCTTGGGGGGGGGGCTCTTCTGGTCCCCACTTTATGGATGAGGAAACGGAGGCTGAGAGGGGAGACGAGACCCGCGGGCCATCGCCCTGCTCTGGGTCCCCCGCTGCCCCCCATCCTCTGCTGGCCCCCT
Organism: Gracilinanus agilis; assembly: GCF_016433145.1. Classification (NCBI taxonomy): domain Eukaryota; kingdom Metazoa; phylum Chordata; class Mammalia; order Didelphimorphia; family Didelphidae; genus Gracilinanus; species Gracilinanus agilis. Next base: position 297,485,654 of record NC_058135.1, on the reverse strand, counting down.
CCCAGGGTGCTCGGGGTACGAGCCAGCATGGCCAGCCCTGGAGTCAGGAGAGATCTTGGCTCCAAACCCTCCCTGGCATTTCCCGCCTGCGACCCTGGGCAAGTCTCTTCAGCTTGGAACCTCCGTTTCCTCCTTGTGCTTTGGGGCTCGGAGTCCCCGGAGCCCCTGCCTGCCCCCCACCCCCCGAGGCACCTCCGCCATCCCCGTTTCCCTGACGCAGGCTACGGACGTGGCCGCAGCGGGCCGGACACCCGGGCCGGTCCTCACCATCCAGAGCGGTGTCTGGGGTTCTCAGGAGACGGAGGAGCCTTCGAGGGGCCTCCCCCCCCTCTGACCTGGGGCCGACCATGCAGGGGGCCTCTGAGGGCCGCGGCTCTGCCACCACCCTGCCTCTGGCTCAGCGCCGCCTCCTCACTCGCACTCCCAGCTCCAGGTGCTTTGAGATCTCAGCTCTTTCCACGACAGCCCCCCCCCCCAACACATCCACTCGGCCGGCCCTGGGTTCAGAGGCTTCACAAGGAAGCCCAGCCCCAGGCCAAGGGACTTGTCCAGGGTCTCACGGGGAGGCCATGCTGGAACTGGGACTAGCCGGCCACCCGCCCTGGCTCTAGTTCCATGAAGGGACGCCGAGGCCCAGAGCAGAGGCAGCGGGGGAGGGCTGCCCAGTGGTGTGCCCCGGGCCCCCCGCAGGAGCAGGGGCCGCCCCTTGGGTCTCATTGGAGAGGCTTCTCCGGAGCCCTGCGCTGCTGCTCGGCAGCGGGGAGCTGTGACCGATTGGACCCCTGGGCGGGCCTGGGAGAGCAGGGACCCCAGGGGCCACGAGGGCTGGCCTCGAGCGAGCCCCCAAAGGTCGGCCCAGTGGAGCACCCAGCCACGAGGACGGGGTCCAAAGGGGACCCTGGCGGGGGCAGGAGAAGCGCCCCGAGGGCTGACTGTGGATCCAGCCTCAAAGAGCCCTCCTGGAGCAGGGAACGGGGCGCCTCGTGCCCTGGGGCTCGCGTTCACGGGTCTGCGGGCCCAAGGAGGGCAGTGGGAGGGAGGCAGGCGACCCCCCCGGAGGCCCAGGCCCTGCTCGCTCCGACGGTCTGAGGGCTGGGGGTGGGCTCGGCGGCCACTTCTCAGGGCCACGGAAATCCGGCTCCCCCTTCCCCGGGATCCCCCGTCCAGAGATGGAGCCCGGCCGGCCAGCCGGGCTTCCCAGCCCCCTCCTGTCCGGTCTGCAGCCCCTGGAGGCTGCTCGTGGTCTTGGGGTCACGGCGGTGCCCCCGAGGGTGCCCTGAAGGCCCTCCAGGGTGGCCACTCTGACCCGGGCGGACGAGGGGGCGAGGGGTGCGGGTCACCCGCTGCAGGAGGCCGCCAGGGTGGCCGGCCAGGAGATGCCCCGGGCGGGGAGAGCCCTACCTGGCTGCTGCTGCTGCTGCTGCATGGAGGAGGAGATGGCCAGGAGGAGGGCCCAGAGGGGCAGGGCCTGCCGCCTGCCGGCTCCCATGGTGGCTGAGCTCCAGCGGAGAGAAGGCCTGGCCTCTGCCAAGACTGCCCGCCAGGAAGAGCCTTATGTAGGCCCGGAGCTGGCTCGGGCCCCAGGCCAGCTCACGTGGCCGGAGGGTGAGGCGAGGGTGGGGCCTGCTGCTCGGCCCCTCGATCCGGCAAACGGGACGGGGGGGGGGGTGTTTGCACACTGGGAGGAGGGGCCCCCCATTCCCCTTCCCGCTCCCCCCACGGGGCGTCCTGGGGAGCATCTCTCACCCCAGACGGTCTCCCAGCAGCCTGACCTCGCCGTGCCGGAGGCCCCAGATGCTCCCTTCATTCTGGCTGCCAACGAGAGGCGGCCAGCCCCGGGGGGGAGCCCTGCGGGCTTCGGGGCCCCGGCCCCCAGGAAGGCCGACTGCCGGGCAGGGTTTGAGCCCGCCGGCTGCCCCAGGCCCCAAGCGGCTCCCTGCCCCGAGTCCTGGCCCCGGTCCTTGAGTCAGAGCGTCGTGCAGGACTGGGCGCCGTGCAGAGGTGAGCGCCGTGACTGGAAGCAAAGGGCTGGCAGCCGGCCGAGGTGGCTTTCCTGGGCAGCCAGGACCCACCCCGGCCAGCATCCTGGCCAGGGCCGCCTCCTGCTCGGCCTTGGGGCGGCCCGGGGCCTCTGCCCGGCTCCCAGACGGCACTCTCCTAGCGGCCAGGCAGACCTGCGTGGGGGCCACCCCAGACAGCCGGCATACGGCCAGGCCTCGCACTCAGAGCCGGAGGGCCAAGGCAGCAAAGGCGCCCGCCCCAAGAGTCCCCCCGGGGCCCCTCACACACAGAAGTGAAGCCCGACCTGGCAGCTTCCTGACTCAGGCCAACAGGGCCAGCCGGACACAGTGGGCCCCAGAGACCAGCCTCCTTTTACAGAGGAGGACACTGAGGCACAGAGAGGGGCAGGACTCCCAGCTTCCATCCAGGCCATGTTGGAACCTGGGAATCAGAGCTGGGATACATGTGATCTCACCCTTTGGGTCTTTAAACCCCTTCCCAAGTACAGAATGTCCCCCCCCCAGAGCGCTTCTGGAGAAGAGGATCTGGGGGCTGAAGTGGACCACAAGCTCAAGTGAAGTCAGGGTGGGATAGGACCGCCAAGGTCTCCAATGGAGTCCCAGGTGGCATCGATAGACATAACATCAAGCAGGGAGGAAGTGTCCTGGCCAGACCCCCTCTGGAGGCCCAGGCTTGGCTCTGGGCATCGAAGCCCAGAAGAGCCCAGAAGAGGGTAGACAGGCAGGATAGGAGGAGGCCCGGACAACAGGCCAGAGCAGGGGCCTTGGGGAATGAGATGTGAGAGCTGGGGAGTCTGTGGATGGCGGAAGGGATGATCCTGGCTCCTCTTGGACCCAGGAATGATGAGGGAGGGGGCACAATCCCACCTCAGTGGGGTGTTGGGACCTCCCAACGAGAGCTGTCTCAGGGTGGCAGTGACTGGCTGCCTTGGGAGGTGGTGAGCTCCCCGTCACTGGAGGAGCCTTTGCGAAGGATGCCTTTGAGGCCTCCTACGTCCCCTCCTGCCAGAGCTGCTGGGCTCTTGGGCAGTGGGACTGGGCCAAGGACACTGGGATCGTCTGGGCCAGGGCTGGCCTGCAGCCGTGGCGATCTTCTCGTGCTCCTCTGCGTTTCTCATGGGCGGGACCTCTGGGGGAGACGAGGTTCCCTTTAGTCTCCAGTAACTAGGGCAGAGGACCCCCTCTGGGGTCCCGGGGGAGGTGCAGGAGACAGAGGGATGGGCATCTCCCCCAAGCCGGGGAAAGGCAGAGCTCCGCAGCAGAGGGAACCCGAAAGAGCCTGCCACGCGGCTCGGCTTCAGCTTGAGGCTCGAGACCCCCAAAGCCTCTCGGCCCGTGCCCGCACTCAGAGCTTCAGGGTTACCCACCGGGACTTCCTGGCAGGGGCGCAGCCCAGGCCCGAGGAATCTGCCAAGTGTCCCTGGGCTTGGGCCGCTGCCTGCTGGCCGGACAGCCTGGGTATCAGGGCCCGGCCCCTGGGTCATTATCGGGCCCCGTGGGGCCTGGGCTGAACAGGAGCAGATACAGTCCTGGAGAGTTGGGGCAACACTGATAGTCTCCAGGCAACTCTCCCCGCCTTACACGAGACAGATGCCCGCTGGGCAGACGCCTGCTCCGGAAGCTCGGCTCCTCGGTGGGCAGCGGGCTCTGTCCCGGGCCCCCGCCGGCCCTCAGACAGCAAAGAGGCTGGACGCTCTCAGCCCCGCGTTCCAAGATGGGAATGTAGGTCTAGAGCGGCTGACCGTGCGAGGGAGGGCCTGGGAGGCTCGGAGAGCGGCCGAGGCCAGCCTGGCTGGAGGCACGAGCGGAATCTGCCAGAGCACGAGGGTCTGCCCCATCCTGGGTGGACGTATGGGCTGGAAGGGCTGGCGAGCAAACGGTTGGAAAGGAAGCGGCAATCAGACAGGACGTGCCAGCCTTTCCTGACCCCCGTGTGCCCAGGTCCTTTCCCTCTCGCGTCACCTCAGTCCCCTGGACTTCCTTCAAGGCTTCCTTCGGCTCCAGCCCCACCGTGGCAGGGGGCCTTCCCTCCCGCCTTCCTTTCCGTCCCCGGCCAGCGTCGGCGCCCCCCTCTCCGATGGCCTTCCGCGCCCTCCGTGTGGCCCTGCTTCGCCTCTTGTCCTCCCCCAGGCGGCAGAAGCTGCCCTTACAGCCTCCTTCGATCCCCGACACTCAGCACGTGCCCAGGCCACAGCGAGCGCTTCATTCGTGTTCGCTCTTGGCAGTCGATCGCAGCGGGGCATGCGGAGTGGGGCGCCAGCACCAAGCGAGGCCCTAAGAAACGGGCCCTAAGAAACGGGCCCTGAATTCGTCCGCCCGCGAATAGTCCTCTTGTGGCCTGGACGGTACTGAGGCCGTCGGAGCGGCCAGAGCCGGACGAGGTGCCGGGGCCAGGCCACAGGGCGGTAAGAGAACTCCGGCAGGGAGTCCGGAGGGTCTGGGCCGGGCCCTGGGCCGGGTCACATCTTCTCCGATGCTGGGAAAAAGCTGCTTCATCCACCTTGCGGAGGAGAGAGCTAAAAAGAGGGCGCCTGGCCCAGCAGCCCCACAGCCCCGTCTATCGGCTAGGAGGAATGGGGCGGAGTGAAGCGGGGGTCCGTGGGAAGCCGTGCTCTTGGCTTCAAAGGAAGCTCCCCACACGCCCACGCAGAAGATGGCGGGGTGGGACCCCCTGGAGGGCCCCACGGTGCTGAGGCAGCCAGAGAAGCCCACTTGTGGCAAGGGAGGAGGAGCTCCCACAGATCTCCAGGGAAGGGAGGCCTCCTCTCTCATAGGGAAGGCTCAGGCCTCTCCAAAGCTTGACGAGCTGAAGAGTTTCCAGAGCGGGGAGAGCGCAGTGGGACACGCCTGGAGACCGGGTCACCCGGGGACCATTCGAAGGAGCCGGGAGCATCTGAGAAGAGAAGACTTGGGGGGGGGGGGAAGAGGCTCGGCACATGAAAGTCAGGTGTTCCAGCCCGGAGCAGCCACTTCTTGGGCCTTCGTCCTTAGGCAGAGCGAGACCCTGGTGGTCTCTGAGGCCCCCTCCAAGCCCTTCCCAACGTAGCCTGGCTTGGGCTTCCTCCCAGTCTTAGCTCTAGGAAGCCGCCTCCTCCGATCCCTCCAGGGGTTCGCACTCTCTTCCTCCTGAAGTTTTGGGGCTCCTCCTGACCCCCTCCCCAGGACGAGCCCCTCAAGAGCGGGGACAACCTCCCTTCGGTGTTCCTGGCACGGGCCAGTCACGGGGACTCGGTGAACGTCTCCCCCCGGGGCCCGAGGGCTCTGCCACGTTTTCTGCTCTCCCTCGCAAGAAGCAGGCCTTTCCTGGGGGAAACAGAGTCGCCCCTGGGTGGGGGAGGTCATCGGTCCCTCTGTGAGGGGCTCCCTGGGCAGCGTGCCGGAAGAGGGTGACCCCCGCAGGGCCCGAACGAGGCTGGTCAAGAATGAAACCAGATTCAGCGCTTCTGATGCCAAGAGCGCCACTCCAAAAGCCATCGGCCGCAATGCTGGTGACCCGGGAAACCCCTCTGGGAGGCTTACTCTGTGCCTAATACTGGCTGACTCAGGCTGCAGTGAGGCCTGCGGGCCGGCGATTTGGGATCTGGTCATCTGCCAGGCCGAGAAGGCACCCAACAAGGCCCCCTGAGCTGGGAAGGACCCGTGACCCTCCCTCCCACCCCTGACCGGCTCTGGGGGATCCAGGGCCCCAGGAGCTAAGGGCTAGAGGGGGCATTCAAGGCTCACCCCTCCTAGTCTAAGCCATGCTGGGTCCTCCCAGGGCAACTGGACTGGAGGAATGCATCGTGCAGACATACGAATGAGTGGACAAATAAGTGAACAAAGAAAAAACCTGTACTAAAGGCTTTCTATGCGCCAAGCCCCTCTCCCTGGGCTTTCGCTATATCTAGTTTAGCTATAACTATCTATCTAGAGAGACCATTTTTTTGGCTAGGTGGTAGAGGGGATGGCGTGCTGGGTCATCAGGAAGATTCATCTTTCTGGGTTCAAATCCTGCCTCAGACGTTGACTAGCTGTATGACCTTGGGCAAGTCACATAAGTTTCCTCATCTGTAAAATGAGCTGGAAAAGGAAATGGCAGACCACCTCACTACCAAGAAAACCCCACTTGGGGGCAAAAGGAGTCCAACACAACTGAAAAATGACTCAACAGTTGTGCCAAGTATGGTGCTAAACGTGGAGGTACAAGTCCCATAGCAAGGCTGTCCTTGCCCTCAAGGGGCTGCCATTCTGCTGGTAGATGACACCAGATATAGCCAGAGACAGAAAGGGGCAAAGTGGGACAGAGAGGGAGTAAGAGACCTTCAGGGGCCCAGCCTGGGGGGAGCTGGAATATAGAGAGATGGGCCTGCAACACGGACTACAAAAGGCTCGCCAGTGAGAGCCCAGACCACGGGGGCTAGTCTGACTGCCAGGCAGAGGCAGAGGGAGTGGGGAGGGCGGGGATTCTGGGATTTGAACCCAGGGCCAAAGACTACAGACCCAGCCCTGTCTCCAGGGAACAGTCTCCCTTTTCTCAACCTTTGGGAATCTGAGTGGAATGTGCTTCGACAGCACAGAGTCCCTTCTTCCACAGCAAGGCCAGCGCCCCGACTGGAAACCACCAACCTGTAGCCAGAGGAAGGCATCTTGGACTTCAGGGAGCCCTTTCTAGCCGTGGATGTTCATTTCTATGAGCCGCCCACCTGTGACACCTGAGTGGGCAGATCAAGCTGTTGGGGTTAATAAGTTATGTGTGTGTGTGTTTTTAAACCCTTGTACTTCGGTGTATTGTCTCATAGGTGGAAGAGTGGTAAGGGTGGGCCATGGGGGTCAAGTGACTTGCCCAGGGTCACACAGCTGGGAAGTGGCTGAGGCCGGCTTTGAACCCAGGACCTCCCGTCTCTAGGCCTGGCTCTCCATCCACTGAGCTACCCAGCTGCCCCTGGGGTTAATAAGTTATGCTTGGAATTAGGAAGCAGCATGGAGCGAGAAGGTGGAACAATGGCCTCAGGATCAGAAGGTCAAGCTTTGAGTCTTGGCCCTGTGACATCGTGAATTCTCTGAACCAGAAGGGACTTTGGGGGCCTCCGGTGAAGCCCATACCTGCCTGGGCATCCTCCAGTCTCTGCTGCAAGCCCTCCCGAGGGCAAGTGCACTGTCTCTGCAGGCAGCCTGTTCCATGCTGAGACAGCTCCAAGTGTTAGGGTTTCGAGTGGGGGTTGGTTTTCCTGTTATCAAATCTGAATTTGCCTCTTTTTAGTTTCCCCCCAAGTGCATCATGTAAAATGAGCCCCCCCTCCTCCTCTCTCTCTCTCTCTCTCTCTCTCTCTCTCTCTCTTCTCTCTCTCTCTGTCTCTCTGTGTCTCTCTGTGTCTTTCTGTGTCTCTCTCTCTCTTTCTCTCTCTCTCTCTCTCTTCTCTCTCTCTGTCTCTCTGTGTCTCTCTGTGTCTTTCTGTCTCTCTCTCTCTCTCTCTCTCTCTCTCTCTCTCTCTCTCTCTCTCTTTCTCTCTCTCGTCCCCTCCATCTATCTCTGTCTTTCTTCTCTCCTCTCTTCTCCCCTCTTCTCCATCACAAATATCCTTAGTTTCTTCAACCGTTCCTCATATTTACCACCTTTAACTCAGGCAGGTTCCTCTGCTTCCCTAGGCCTCAGTCTTTCCCTCTGTAGAAGGGGGCAGTTGAGCCAGATCACCTTCTGCTCTAGATTCTGTGACCTTTCCCAGTGCTAACCCAGGAATCATGGCCCAGCTGGAGGGACGTGCCTCCGGTGGTGTTACTGCTGGGTCAGAGAATGTGTGTCTTTTGGGGCATCATTCTGAGCTGCTTTCTAGAGCAGCTGCATCCCTTCACAGTTCCATGCCGGCGTGCCTGTCTTCCCACAGCCCCTCCACCATCTGTCATTTTCCTCTTTCGTAATCTTTGCCAACTAAAGGAGTCAGTGTTGCTTTAACTTGTGTTTCTCTAAGAGTGGGTGCTCTGAAGTCGTCTTTCAGATGGCCATTGAGGGCTTGCATTTCCTCCTTGTTGTGCCCTTTGAGGAATGGGGCTCTTGGGGTCCTTGTATAGCTTGGAAACTGGTGGTGGTCTTGAAAGACCACCAGGTCCCTGGCACACCTGAGTAGGCCTTTCCTTGCCAATGTGACCCCAGAGGAAAGAAGCCACGGAAACGAGGCTCTGGGATTGGCCCAAGGCTGATGAGGGATAGAGTTCATCTGGTCCAGCCCCTCATGGCACCGAGTGGGACTCCAGAGAGGAGGCCTAAGAAGCAAGTGGCCAAGCTGGACTTTACTTTCAGATGCTCTCACTCCGGATGCCGGATCCCTTCCAGCCCATCACTGGGAAATCTGTCCACAGGGCGATAGTGAGGCCATATGGTCCTTCTGACCACCACCATCTCTCCTGCTTTGCAGGCATTGAAAACCAGACCCATCAGCTAAGAAAGCTGCAGCCTCTACTCGAATACCTCTAGTGATGGGTCACTCACTGCCTCCCTGTCGAGAACATTTCATAACAGCCAGTCAACCAATAAGCAGCTGGCATGGCTAGACTTTCACATGCCAAAATAACAGTGATTTTGAGCGCTTGACCATCGTTTGGAAGGCACAGCACCTTCCTCAGATCTGAAGACGGAAATAGCCGGAGGTCGGAGATGAAGTCCCACAGGGATAGCATTGTGTGCCTGACAAGCCCCATGGGAATTATCACAGATTAATATTGACAGAAAGGGCAGGGCTGGTCTGGGGATCTTATCACTTCACCCACTTCCTTGATAAACACAAAGGTGGCTCGGATTTCCCCATTGTTCCTAATATGGTTACTAGAAGTCACAGAGGGATGGGGGGGGGGGGGCAGGTCTCAGGGAGGAGGAAGGCTCCCTCTGTCCAAGACAAGACAAAGCCTTGACTGGTGGACTACTAAGAGGGAGGTGTGGCGATTGGTGCAGAATCACCCCAAATGCTGGGTCCCTACTTCTCAGTGCACGGAGAACAAATGGAGAGTAAATTTGACTTTCTGGTGGGGTCTCACTGATTTGGAACACCCTTGTATACGCATGTATTTTCTCTGAATCATACAGCAAACAGGATTTCTTCCAAGGCCTGGAATAGATTCAGAAATGGACTCCAGGAGGTTTGACCTTCTAGAGCTAGCCAAGCCATGAGACCCTGGGAAACCCTCTTCCCTCCTCTCTGAACTCTGGAGTGAAGACTTTTCTCCATGAAGTTAGACGGGGATGGTCCACCTTCTGGAACATCTCCAGTGAGGCTTCCTCGGAAAGACACTGGCCCGCCTCCCCATCAATCTCACTTTGGGTCCTGCCTCAGTCTAGAGACAAAGCAGCAGGCCCCACAGTGCCATCTTCATGGGGAAGAGTCAAGAATTTGCCAATGGCTAGGGAGCTTCCATTTTCCCCCTGGGGCCTAGTTAGACCATCCTCTGTGGCCAGGGATATTTGCTGTGATGGGTATGGATTCTCTCTTGACTCGTTTGCTTCCCGTCAACACTCAGACGATTCCCCTTCTTATCCTTGCCGTATTGATCACTTGCCCTACGCACTCACCTGCTGGTTGACTGGCTGCCTTCTCTCACCCCAGAATATTTTTATTACTTTGTCCCAAGATTTAGCTTCCAGCTCCACACTCAGCCAGCCCTTTCCCCAGGACTCATCTATCCCGTGTCTCTCGGTTCTTAATGACAACCTTCCTGTAGTTGCCCTCTGATTGCTTCCCAGGTGGGCATCTAGCCTCTCCAACTAGGCCAAGAGCCTTTGGAAGGTAGGGCTGCATCTCAGATGCTTACAATGTCTTCCATTTTTTTCTTCCCTAGTCTGAACCAGTTGAAAGACCATGAAATCTTCCCCAAATAATATCTGGCTCAACAGACATCTTGAACCAGATGTCCTACAGACATCTTAAACTCAACACATCCAAAACTGGACTCGCTATCGTTCTTCCCAAGCTGTCTCTCTGCCCAACTTTCCAATCATTGTCAAGGGCATCCCCATCCTCGCAGTCCCAGTGGCTCACAGCACCAATATCATCCTGGACCAATTCACTCTGTTGCCCCATCCCAAATCCAATATGGTGCCAAGGACTATTGATTTCACCTCTTCAGCATCTCTCCGTCAGTTTCATCTCTGCAGCATCTTTTGTCAGTTTCATCTCTGTAGCATCTCTGGTAGATTTCACTTCTGCAGCATCTCTCCAATAGCTTCCTTCTCTTCTCTGACTCTGCTCCCTCCCTGGTACAGACCCTCATCACCTCATGCCTAGATGATTGCAGTAACTACTGTGGGTCTCTCTGCCTTGTCTCTCTCTACTCCAGTCCATTCTCTATTCAACTGTCAAATCGGTGTCCTTAAAGTACAGGGCTGACTCTTAATATGTCCCTATTCGATCAACTCCAGTGACTGCTTATCTCCAAGACCAAATATAAAATCCTTTATTTGGCTTTGAAAGCCCTTCATCTCCCGGCCCTTTCTAGGTTTCCAGCCTTCTCACCCCCTACTCTACCTTCCTCCCCAAACACACTGGGATCCAGTGACGCTATTTTGCTGTTCCCTGAACACAACCCTCACTGACCTGACTCCAGGATTTTCTGCCTATGCCCTATGCCTGGCATGCACTCTCTCCTCCTCTCTGCCTCCCAGGTTCCCAGGCTTCCTCCACATCTCAGCTAAAACCTCTCCTTCTTCAAGAACCCTTTCCCATGTCATCTTTAATCTTAGTGCCTTCCCTCTGAGGTTACCTCCAATTTGTCCTGTCTAGAGCCTCTCTGTCCACAGTTGTTTGTGTGTCTATCTTTCCCATTAGGTTAGACGCTCCTCAAGAGCAGGAACTGGCTTTTTTACTTTCTTTGTACCCTCAGCTCCTAATACAGTGCTTGGCACACAATGGGTGCTTCACAAATGCTCGTTGATTGACTAAGCTCTCCTTCCTCACATGTCCCCACTTTTCTCACTCTTACAATCCACTCTCTTCACTGAATAACTGATGCCAAAGCACTTCCCAGCCTTATCTGTTTTTGTCTTGAATCATAATTCAGCCACCAAGTCTCGTGTGGCTCTTTAATTTTGCACCTGTTTAAGGCACCACCCCATCGAGACTGTAAACTTCTGTCTCCTTCCAAAGTGCCCAGCCCAGTCCTAGATCCAAAGCAGGCTTCCCAAAGATCACTTGTCACTTACCGAACTCTTCTGGAACTTCACTGATGGGCTCTAGAGTCTGTCAAATCCAATGCTCCCATTACACAGATGAGAGCGGAACAAAGGAATATGTACTCATTAAGGACCTACTATGTGCCAGACATGGTGCTAAGTGCTTTACAATTATTGTCTCATTTGATCCTCACAACAACCCTGGGAGGTAGGCACTCTAATTAACACCCTGTTATAGATGAGGAAACTGAGGCTGGCAGTGGCAGAGTGACTTGTCCAAAGTCACACAGCTAGTAGTTATATGCGGGCAGATTTTAACTCAGGTCTTCTTAACTTTAGAGCCCAGCACTCCGGGCGCTGGGGCACCCTCTGGCTGCTTGGAATGATCACAAGCCTAGAGCTGGCCTTGGCCAGGTCAGAGGACTTTACAGCCTGGCTGCCTCCTCCCCTGAAGCAGAGGGTCGTCAATCACTCAAAGTGCATGTTACTGATCTTCCCTGGTCCTGTGTGCCCAAACCGATGCTTGGAGTTGAGGGAGAGGCAGGAGCAAGGGTAGAAAATGAGCTCACGGCCACCGTGGAGGAAGTGAGCTAAACATTCGTGAGACACATAGCAAGATAATAAATATAGTGCTTATGGGAGGCCTCCAGAAGGAGGAGACATTGGAGCTGAGTTTGAAAGGAACCTGGAATTCGGAGAGGTATCGAGTTCAAGAAAAGTGTCTTGGAAGCTTGAAGAATAGTCTGAGGGGAAGGATGGAAGACGAGATGGATGGACGGATGAGTGAGCAGGGAGATGAATGAATAGATGAGCGACGGAATGGACGAGTGGACAAGTGGATGGATGTCTAGGTGGAGGGGACAAAGGAAGGAAGGAAGGAACGAGGGGGGAAGGGAAGGAGGGAGGAAGGAAAAGTGGATGGATGAATTACCAAGAATGGGTGGCATGCCCTGGGAGGTCACCTACATGTAAGTGGAGCCTAGAGGCACCTGGTTGGCACGATGCCTTTCCCAGGAACCATGGAAATGTGGATTTGATTACAACAAAGCAAGAAGTAGAAAGGGGGAGGAGGGAGGCTGCAGGAAGGTGGCTCAGGGGCTAGTTAGATATGGGGAACTCTCACTAATCAGGAGGGAAGAACCCTAAGATGGGAGATGCAGGGCCAGGAGGGAAATGGAAGGTGGAGCACCCGCTGGAAAGCTGAGATCAAGGAACAGCAGATCTACCCGTTGGAATGGAATGAAAGGAAGTCCTGTGTGACCTCCCTACAAAGACAGGCCGGAAACAGAAATAGGCATAGTTTATCCTGGAGGCATCAGCCACGAGACGCTTTTGAGCAGGGGAGTAACAACACAGCGAGACCTGAACCTTCAGCAAAGAGTGGAGTATTTGTGATTGGAGAAGGGAGGGAAAGCTGGAGGCCAGGAGGCTTGGGGGGCTGTTACAGGACTTTGGGCGAAGAGGTAGAACCTGAGTGAGCTTAGCGGCCATCCTCCCTCCCGGCCACGGTGGGTTCCCCAAGTGCCCGCATGCTAACTCCAGAGTCAGGTACTGACGGCTGGCCGGAACTGCCCCTAAACTGGGCTCCCATTATTTTTCCCCGGCCCAGGTGGGGGCGCGGAAGGGAGTAGGTGCACAGAGGCTTCAGGAAGCCAAAGCCTTAAAGGGAGAGTGCGTGCCACGAGCCCCGCCTTGGCAAACAGAGCCTCGGCTAGCCCACCCCCTGTGCCACTCTCCCACGCACGCTCACACGGTCCTGAGAAGGTAGAGGAGGAATGTGTGAGCAAACAAAGGGCCCGGGACTCCGCCTCGCCCCTCCATCTGCATCTCACCCAGGATCCTGCACTATGATTAACTGGCCAAAGCCCAGGGAAATCTTAATCATCCAACCAGCTCTGCAAAATAGAGGTCTAGAGGGCTGCCCGAAACTCCACGATCAGCCGTCAGTCAAGAAGGCCCAGAATCTCTGAGCCACACAGGACCCCAGAGAGCTCTGATGCAACGTGTCTCCTGTCTACACCATTCTGGACAGACGGTCCTCGAGCCTCTACTCAGAGCTCCCACTGCCTCCCGATGGAGTCCCCCCTGTGCTGGGACCATCCTCCATGCTCACATCAGCCTTTCTCTGGGCACTCTCTGGGCACAGCCAAGGCCATGTGGGGAGCCGCCCTCCCCACATGGCCTTGGCTGTGCCCAGAGAGTCAAGCAGACAGGCTTGAAGGCAGCCTCGCCTTCCTCCGCGTCTTGGCTGCCACGCGGCCCAGGAGACCCATAGCGAGCCTACAGGCCACTGATCTGCTGAAACCTGAGCTTGTTTCTTTTTCCCCAGCATGCGTTTACTTTTCTCACTTACATGTACAGTGTTTGCTGTTCGTTTCCTAACATTTCGAGTTCCACGTTCCCTCCCTTTCTCTCTTCCCTTCCTGAGGCGGGAAGCCATTTGCTAGGTTGTACCTGTGCGAGTGCACAAGACATACTGCCACGTTTAACATGTGACAGAAGACATGAAAGAGGGGAACAAAATAAAGAGAGGAGCGATATTAAACTATACTGCAAAGCAGCAGTCATCAAAACAATGTGGTACTGGCTAAGAGACAGAGAGGAGGATCAATGGAATAGACTTGGGGATAAATGACATCAGCAAGACAGTGTATGATAAACCCAAAGAGCCCAACTTTTGGGACATGAATCCACTATTTGACAAAAACTGCTGGGAAATTTGGAAAACAATATGGGAGA
>NC_058135.1:297443207-297471580 GCF_016433145.1 Gracilinanus agilis | reverse complement strand
CATCTTCCCCTCCATCCATCCCCATCCTCACCTCCATCCATCCCCATCCTCACCTCCATCCATCCCATCTTCCCCTCCATCCATCCCATCCTCCCCTCCATCCATCCCCATCCATCTCCATCCTCACCTCCATCCATCTCCATCCTCCCCTCCATCCAACTCCATCCATCTCCATCCATCTCCATCCTCACCTCCATCCAACTCCATTCTCACCTCCATCCTCACCTCCATCCAACTCTATCAAACTCCATCCTCACCTCCATCCATCCCATCTTCCCCTCCATCCATCCCATCCTCCCTTCTGATTCCTGACCACACCCCAACCTGTCAATGTCCTTCTATCAACACAGCCAGCACAGAGCAGAGCCCAAGGCTGCAACAGGAGCCTGGCTGGGAAGAGAATAAGTTGGCTGCACAGAACTGCTGCCCCTTCCTCCCTTACCATCAATCACTCGAAGTGTCTTCGCTATCCTTCTCTGGTCTCATGTCCCCATATTGGTGCTGGCTTGGAGGAGAGGCAGAGGCAGGAACAGAAGCCAGAGGCCTTGTTCTCAGGGGCCTCATAGCTGGAGTGAGATGAATACTCAGGAAATAGAGGCGATAATCCACTGCTTAAGGGAGAACATGGAACAATGAGGAGATCAGGAGAAATCATCGACAAAGGAGATGACTTTATCTGGGCCTTGAATGGTGAGCAGGACTCCTGTCGGAGGCGAATGGGGGATGGGAAGGTATCTCAGCAAGAAGAATGTGTGGACCATACAGGGGCCGGTAGGGCACAGGGCAAGTGAGGAGTCCTGTCCAATCACAAGAAAGGGTACCTTTGGAGAGCAGAGGAAACCATGGTTTGGCAGAAAGGGAGTTTCATCAAAAAGCTGCCACCATGGGAGGCTCTGATCCAAGCGCCTGGAGGGTCTTGCCCAGGGCAGCCTGTGCCTCCTCCCAACCGATGGCTTTACAGCTCCTCCTGCCTCTGACCCAACAAGTCCCGATTGCGTCCAGGCCCCAGAAGTCCCCAGGCAGAGGCCACAGCATCCCCTTTTGTCAGAGGCCCAGGGGGAAGGGAGGGTCGCCTCCGTCCCTGACATTTTGAACAAAGCTCGGATCCCCTGGGATCTCCCCGAGCAGCTTCTCTTCATTGACTAATGAAGTTTAGTGAGTGAGAGCCCCGGAACTAAGCTGACTCCTGTCCAGCTCATCATCTGACCTCTGATTCCGGGGCACTGGATCGTGGGACCCAGAACTCAGAGGATCCTGGGAGACCACTGTGGACCAGACAGGTGACTGCCCAATGGTCCAAGGGCAGAAAGTGAAATTTGAACTCGGGTCAATCCCTCAATCTGGTCCTCAATAAACCTGTGCATATCCTTGGAGGAATGTGAAGAGGGCCCACCCAGCTAGTAGGCCCCAGCAGCCTACAGACACTGCAGGCTCATGAAAGCACAGAGCCAGGCGCCCAAAAAACAAAGGTAGATTCCTCCTGTGCAGTGACCCCGGGAGGATCCCAGCCAGGGCTTGGGCCAGCCCAGAGAGGGAAAATGGGGCAGAGTAACCATTCTAAATGGGGAGTCACTTGAGGGGACAAATGAGCCTTCACCTTGTGGTTGGCCTATAGCCCAGTGTGTTAGCAAGGCAGGAAATCCATCCCCACTGATGTGGGTCAGGGATTATTCAGAATAAGCCACTCTGAGACTGCTCCAAGTTGGAACCTGTCCCCAGACAGGGAGAAAAGGGCCCTCCAGGCAGCCCCAGGTGCACTGACCTGTTTGGACACGAGGCCACCAGTGTAAGCCAGCTAGCGCCTTGGGCTCCCTTCCTCCTCCCTTTCCTCCCATCCTCTCTGCAGCCAGATACGTTTGCTTTGATGCTCTTACACTGGTCAGGCCCATCCCAGATGGACAATAAGATTTCAGAAGGGAGGGGATCCTTGGAGGTAGTCTAACCCAACTGTCTTGTTTTACAGATAAGGAAACTGAGGCTTGACCGGGGTCAGAATTGCAGACTCTGAGACCTCGGAGATCCTCCAGCTTGATTTCTTCTTATTCTTTTCTATGATATGATTGAAAAATTGTTGTTCGGATTTGACTTGAAAAAATCCCACCGACAGGGAGCTCACTACCTGATCAGCTTCAGAATGGCTCTCCTCATTAGGAAGTTTTTCTTTTGTTAACATGTGTTTTTAAATTTCCAAATCTCCCCCCCTCCATCTCTTCCTCCACTCCCTGCACAAGCGTGAAGTCATGCCAAACATATTTCTACATTAGCCATGTTGTAAAAATTAGTGAATGAAAAAGAAAGGAAAGGAGAGGAAGTCTGCTTCGGTCTGCACGCAGAGTCCTTCAGTTCTCTGGGAGGGGAGAGAGCATCTTCATCAGGGTCTTTTGGGATTACCTCAGATGTGTTGTCTTGGTCAGGGAAGCCTCGTCTTTCCGAGCTGGTCATGGCACAATATTGCTGTTACCATGTACAACGTTCTCCCGATTCTGCTCACTGCACTTTGCATCAGTTCATATAAACTTTCCCAGGTTGTTCTGGAAACCACCCCCTTCACTATTTCCAATGGCACGGAAGTATTTTGTCACCATCATATACCATAGCTTGTCCTGCCATTCCCCAGGGGATGGGCATCGCCTCAGTTTCCAATTCTTAGCCACCCCAAAAAGAGCTGTTATCGATTTTGGCGTACAGATAGGTCCTTTCCCTCATTGGGAAAACTGTGCTTCTCTGTGCCCTTCCCTTCATCCTCCTGGAGACCAAGCGGAATTAATCCAATCCTTGCCTCCTCCCTACAGTAGCCCTTTAGGTATTTGAACCCAGCTATGGGGTGCAGGCGGTACCCTCCCAACCTCCAACCTTCCCTTCTCCAGGCTCCACGTGGCCATTCCGTCAGTGGGTCCTCATGTGGCAGCGTCTCGAGACCTCCGCCATCCTGGGCAGCGCGTAGGGCTGGGCCGCTTCCTCCACTGGCATCCAGCAACGTGGTCAGAGAAGAGGAGAGATCAGAACTTGGGGCTGTATCAGAGTTGGGGGGATGGGCAAAAGGAGGAGGGGAAGAAGCCAGGTGGAACTGAGGTTGCTCAGGCCCCCAGAGAGGGAATGGGTTCAAGCTATATTTGGGGCAAGCAGGACTGGAGAAGGGCCAGAACCATGACTCAGTTCAGCAGCCCAGAAGGGAGAAGAGAATTAAGTGTAGCCTTCTTGGACCCACCTCCAACATGGAGGTCAACGGCCTTGACTTCGATTCTTATCAAAGCCCCGGCATTATTAT
The DNA here is from genome assembly GCF_016433145.1 of Gracilinanus agilis. NCBI lineage: Eukaryota > Metazoa > Chordata > Mammalia > Didelphimorphia > Didelphidae > Gracilinanus > Gracilinanus agilis. Next base: position 297,468,312 of record NC_058135.1, on the reverse strand, counting down.
TAAAGGGAGACAGTGAAGAGCGAGAAAGGGGAACCGCAAGGGTAAAGAAGCATCATGGCATCACCAAACCACAGGTCATGCCTATGTGTGTGTCTATGTGTATACATGTATGTACATGTATGTGTGTGGTATGTGCATACGTGTGTCGTGTGCGTGTACACAAGCCCAAGTTCCTTCCCTTGGAGACAAGGCCACTAAATGGGCGTCGGGGTTGGCTATCAATTTAGTAAAGCATTCGTCAAAGTCTCTCTCCGAAGTATGGTGTGGACCAAATGGAGAGGCCTCCATCGTGGTGCGCATGGCCAGACCCAAAGAGGAACCTTCAAAGGTCTCCGGTGGGGGGCCCCAGAGCTCTCTGCTTGGCCCTGTGCTGCCCACAGCTGGGAAGGAGAAAGGCGGGATGGAAAACTATCTCGGCAGCTAGAATGATTGGCTAAATCACGTAAATAAGCATGAACCGTCATGCGGGTTGAAAAATAGCCGTTTTGTGAGTGCGGGCTGGGAGAGGCGTGGCCAGAGGGCAATAGTCAGAGGGCCAGTTGGGGGTTTTAGCAGGCCGCTAGGTCATATGTGCCAACGGTGGGATGTGGTGACCCCGTGAGATGCGGGCACCATGGAAAGGACCCTGCCAGAACACTGGCATCAGACGGGGATAATAGTGGGAAACGAGAAGAGGGAGAATAGCAAGGATGGGGGTGGACAGGGTTCAGATCCAGGGGGATGAAGGAGTCTCTTCCAAGTTAAAGGAGGGCACCTCTGCCCTCTGCCCTCTGCCCTCTGCCCTCTGCCCTCTGCCCTCTGCCCTCTGCCCTCTGCCCTGGTCAGACTTCCTCTGGAGAGCACCACGTTTTAGGAAGGTTCTAGGAAGGGGCTCTACCCCATGGATACACACATGCACGCTCGCCCCAAACATTTGAGCACACGTGTGCACACACACACACACATACACGCACACGCACACACGCAGGCCGTGACCTGCCCAGCCTCGGCCCTCAGAGAATATGGGGATGGGAAAACATTTCTTCCTGACTCCTCACCTCCACACTTGCCACCCACAAGCCTCTCCTCCCAGCGCTGCCCGCTATGCCAAGTAGGCCACCAGTGAAGCCAGCCTTGCGGCCCCACCTTCTCCCAAGCCATTCTATGGTTTTGTCCCGTCCTCTTGGGGAGGAGCCCCGATTCCCGGGGCTCTGGTGACCCCGAGCTGCCTCCGCGGAGGAGGAGGCAGCTCTGTGGGCTTGAGCTTCTCAAGGGCGAAACGCCCTCGGCTGATCCCAAGCTCCGGGGGCTCCGGGGAGTCCGACGTCCTCGGTGGGGAAAGCAGGCGGCGCGGCACTTCCTGGGTGGAGAAATAGGGGACCAGGCATGGGGCTGTCCGCTTTACAAGCAGAGCCGGGCCCCAGACTTCTCCGGGCTCCCCCAGCCCGGACGGGCTCGCTCCCAGCAGCCTGGGAGGGAGGGAGGGACAGATGCCACTCTCGCTGCAAGGATGGGGATCAGATGACCTCGGAGGTCCTTTCCAGCCCTGACCCGGCTGTAAGGAGTGACTGGGCCTGGCCAGGGAGAGGCCAGACTTGGGAGCAGGCCTGACCCAACCTCCTGCGGACTGGAGCGTTTACAGGTGTCCCCCATGGAGAAGAGGAGCTTTCCAGCCGGGCCTCCACCCCATCACTCTGACTCCCGAGGCGTTTCCAGGAGGTGATGTTGGACTAGAGTCAGGAAGAACCTGAGGTTAAATCCGGACTTAGCGACTCACTAGTCATAGGACTGTGGGCAGATCACTTAACTTCTGCCTACCTCGGTTTTCTCGTCTGTGAAATGGGCAGAGTAATAGCACCTTCTTCTCAGAGCTGTTGTGACAATTAAATGAGACACTTTTTGTGGAAGCCCTTAGCACACAGAGGCAGCTGGGTGACTCAGCCAGGTCTCGAGATAGGAGGTCCCGGGTTCAAATCCAGCCTCAGACACTTCCTAGCTGTGTGATCCTGTCCCATTGCCTAGCCCTTAGTGCGCTTCCACCCTGAAACCAATACACAGCCCTGATTCTAAGACAGAAGGGCTGGATGGGGCTTTTTTTTAAGTGCTTAGCATAACTGCCTGACACATAGTAGGTGCTTTATAAATGTTAACTAGCTATCGTCACTGTTGTTAATTAGGAGGAAGCCCCACGGAATAGAGCCCGACAAAGCTGCTTCGCAGGGCGCTCTCCGAGGTGCCGGAGAGATGAAAATGAGCCAGGCCAGGAGAATGGCTGAGGAGCGGCCCAGCCGGCTCCGGGCTCCGAGTTCTAGATCAGGAAAGGACCTTGGCCATCTTAGTTCAGCTGCCTCACGTCCCAAAGGAGGACCCCGGGGCCCAGAAAAGTTAAGTCCCAATCAGAGAACACTTATGAAGCACCTACTGTGTGCCCAGTGCTGGAGAAGGTGCTCATCTAAGGGGGGGGGGGCAACAAGCCATCAAAAGGCTTGATGGCGGCTCTTCGGGGGTAGCAAAGAATCGGAAAGTGGGCGGACGCCCAGGAACGGGGAACGGCCGGGCAAGTTGTGCGCCATCGCGATGGAGGACATTCGTGCTGTAACCCCAGAAGGACCCACGTGACGCCAAGCGAAGCGAGGAGAGCCAGAAGCACGTCCCGCCCAGGAGCAGCAGTGGTGGCTGATGACCAGCTGGCTAAAGGGACCCAGACGGTGCGGGAGACAGTCCCGAAGGACTCCGCCGCCAGAGAAAGAGAGAAGCGAGGAGCTCCGAGTGCGAGTTGAAGTCAGCTTTTGGAACCGGATTTTTCTTGCAACTCGGCGAACATGGGGCTGCGTTCTCGTGACTGCACGCGGGCAAATAATGACGAGTGAGAAAAGGCCATCGAATGGGCAGTGGAGAACACTGGTGACTTTGGAGGGGGCGCAGAAGAGTGAGAAGAGAGGGCGCTGAGCCTGCTGTGTGGGTAGGATGTGGGCATGGAGAGATCCAAGGGGAAGAGCCGGGCTTCGAGCCTCCCTCCTCTTCCGTCCCACGTCACCCCCTAGAGGGCCCGCGCTCGGCCTGCTGCTCTGCCCACTCCTCCACACTGCTGCCCGGCACGGGCCGAGGCTGGAGGAGAAGAGCCACGGCCGTCCCCTCCCAAAGGCCGCCTCCCCGCTTCGAGGGTCCTCAGCGTCTGGATGCTGTGGAAGCCTTGGCGCGGCGTGCACGTGCCAAGTTCCCACGTGCCTGGCCCTTTCGGGGCTGCCCAAGACGATGGCGTCTAGACGCCCAGAGGTGCCGCTCTGCCTCCTGCCCTTTGTCCCTGCGGAAGCGGACAGAGGCCTCTGCTTGCCTTGCCTTTGCTCCAGTGCCTGCAGGGGCTCCTGAGGAGAGCCTCACCGTGGGGGCGTCCATCTGTGGCGTCCAGCCAGCGCCTGAGCCGGAGCCTGGCCCCGGAGAGCGAGAACTACGAGCCTGTGGCCTGGGGAGGGGGTCGGGCCCGGGATTCTCCTGGGCGAAGAAGGAAGAACAGCGGGATTCCATCAAGGGACCCGAGAAGGGTTCTTTGCAGCACCCTTGGGAGGGAGGGAGGGAGGGAGGGAGGGAGGGAGGAAGCGCTTCTGAGCTCGGTTTCTCCAGCACCGGGACTTGCCTTCCAGTGGGGAAATTCCCTCCATCCGGGCTGAGTAAGGCTAAGAAAGCCCCAGGAGAGGGGTGGGACAGGGGTAAAGTGACTCCACTAGGCTGAGGCAGAGGCAGGTCTTGAACTCAGACCTTTCTGCCTGAGGCTGGTTCCCCATTCGCTGCATCGCACTGCCAATCCCTACTTGGAGACGGTACAGAAATGATGACCCTCCTTTGTAAGATGGAGAAATCGAGGCACGGGGAGGGGAGGTCCCAGAGACACACATTTTGGAGGCAGGATTCAAACCCGAACCCCAGGCTGGCGTGCTCTCTGCCACACTGCCGACAAGACCCTGATGGGCAGGGACGTCCCATGGCCATTCCGCCCCAGTGGGACGCACTGATTATTTGCCACGTGCTGCCTTTCCTTGTGCCCTTGCCTGCCATCTCGGTCTAGCTTCCCCACGGAGGGAGTGAGCCTTCCAGGGCTGGGGCTGCATCGGCCCTTCCTTAAACGCCCCGCGCGTGTGTGGCACGGAGCCTGCACACAGACGGCGCCAAAGGAATGCTTGGTGGCTGCCTGCTTTGGACAAAAATGACAACGGAAGAGTCGCAGCCCCCGAAGGGCTTATGCTCTAGTTGGCCAATTCCACCTCCCCAAAGAGAAGGAGGCCCAAAGCCATGTGAGAAGGGAGAGAGCGGGAAGAACTGGGCAGCTGAGGAGAGGCTGGGCGAGGAGGTGGTGCCAAGGAGGAGTGTTTTCAGGCAGCGAAGAATTCTAAGAAGCTGAGCTGAGGGAGGGCATTCCAGGGAGGGACACAGCCTAGGCAAAGGCCAGGAGGTGGGAGATGGAGCACTGAGTTCGTCCAATAACAAGCGAACCACTTTGGTTAGAACGTGTGTGAGAAGATAGCCTGGGACCAGATTGTGAAGAATTGTAAATGTTGAATAGAGGATTTTTAAAAATTTTTTTCTAGAAGCAATCAGGAGCCACTGGAGCTTCTTGAGGCAGTGAGTGACACAGTGAACATCAAGCCCGCATCTGCCTCGCCAAATATCTGTAAGATGGTTGTGGAGGACGTTTTGGAGACAAGCACGGAGGAGAGCCCAGTGCCCAGAACCGAAAGCGGAGCATTGTCCCCGCCCTCTGCGGAGCCCCTCTTCCTGTCTCGATGGGGTCTGGGCCGTGTGTCCAGGGGGGCGATAGGATCCCCCAATCTGGAAAGGAGGGTGTATCCCAGAGGACAGGGAGGGCATCGGCATCAGTTATCAAGAGAACCAGGAAGGGCCAAGAGCCTGGAGGCCAGGAGATAGTTGGGGGCGGGAAGGATGTGGGGACGCCCAGTAGAGAGGAGGCTCCAAAGCCAAATGCAAGGGATGGAAAAGCGAATGAGAGGGGGAGGAGGGCCCCTGCTGAGGGCTGGCAGCTTTTCTAAGGGAAGAATGTGGCTGTGAAGGAAGAGGACTTCCAGGGAGAGGGGGCAGCGGGCGGCCCAATCACGGGAACGTCTGTCAAAGCTAGAGAAGCTGGGCTGACTTGTGCTGGGAAAAGAAGGAGCTGAGGAGAAGGGAAGCCGGGACTTAGCTGGACTGTAGGAAGGGCCCTCGCCAGGTGCCAGGGCCAGGGGTCTGGCCCCAGATTTATCATGAACTCAGGCAAGGCAGCCCCTCTGGGGAGCCTCACTTTTCTCCTCTCTAAAATGAAGAGATTGGGCTCGGTGATCTCCCGGGGTCCTTCCCATCGCTGGCTGCCCTGGTACTCTTTAAGCCCTCTACGCCCTGCTCACGTCATCCATGGCAGCTTCGGCAAGGGGACTGGCACCAGGATACAGCATCTTGGATAGTTCGGTGGTTACATCTACACTGCAGGGGCCTCGAATGCCAGGCTAAGGAAGATGGTCTTTCACAGAATCACAGTCTCAAAGGTGAAAGAGGCCTCAGCAGCCAATTCATCTAACTCATATCTGAAAAAAAAACCCTCCCTACAATTTCCCTGCCCGGGGCTCCCATGCCCTCCCCTTCCCCTTCCCCATGCCCTCCCTCCATGGCTCCCAGCTCTGCTGGCAGGATCCAACATGAACAAAATCAGTATCTCCTGCCCGTGACGGCCCTTGGAGTGTGTGTGCCGGCCCTCTACACTGACCCTTCTCCAGGAGAGCCAACAGGGCTTGTGCCTGAAGCTCCTTCCCAGAGTGACTGCCAGCCTGAGAGGGGGAGGAGGAGGTGGTCTCGCTGGGGCTGGTTCTTCCTGACTTCCTTCCTCGCGGGCTCAACCAGCCGCCACCACACTGCTGGGCACCTGGAGGCCAGACTTGTCTCTGGGTGTTTCCAGGCCCCCCCCCCCCTCTTCAGCGGCACTGCCGGGGCCTCAGCAGGGAGTTCCGAGCTCTGGCCACTGGCAGGCTGGACTGTGCGGAAGGGGAGCCGTGCCCTAGTGCCCGCAGGGGTCAGGCTTTTCAGAGAGGAGCACTGGATGTCCTAACCTACTCCTCACCCAGACACGGGTAGCTCAAGCCTAGAAAGCCCCAAGTGGCTGCCAGCTGCTTCCTAGGCAGTGTTTGAGCTAGCTAGGGAACCCACTGGTGTACGGGCACCCTCTCTTTCTGATTCACTGCCCGAGGGTCACTGCCTGGGTCCTGTCTCTTTTCTTTCTCTCTGACTCCAAAATCCCCACCCCTGGATGCTGCTGCTTAGCCTTCGATCCTGCAGTTTTCTAAGTGTTTCAAGTGGCTGAATCTCCTCTGCATCCCCCCCAACCTCCCATAAGCCCCTCCTGGATGGGTGAGCAAAAGACTGAGAGCTCTGAGGGGCTTCCCAGATCCCCGGGCCAGCAGCTCTCCTGGGGGTCCTGGGAACCCCTCAGTAAGCACCCAGAGGTTTTCTTCAGACTGGACCATTGGGCTTTCACACACATGTGACGTTTGTCTAAACTTGTGGCAATATTGTTGGGGCAAATCAAATGCAAAGTCAGAGGGGGCAGCTGGGTAGCTCAATGGAGTGAGAGTCAGGCCTAGAGACAGGAGGTCCTGGGTTCAAATCCAGCCTCAGACACTTCCCAGCTGGGTGACCCTGGGCAAGTCACTTGACCCCCATGGCCCACCCTTACCATTCTTCTGCCTTGGAGCCAATACACGGTATTGACTCCAAGACGAAAGGTGAGGGTTTAAAAAAAAAAAAAGTTTAAGGAAGGAGGCGGCAGCTGGGTGGCTCAGTGGATGGAGAGCCAGGCCTAGAGACGGGAGGTCCTGGGTTCAAATCCGGCCTCAGACACTTCCCAGCTGGGTGACCCTGGGCAAGTCACTTGACCCCCATGGCCCACCCTTACCATTCTTCCACCAAGGAGCCAATACACAGAAGTGAAGGGCTTAAAAAAAATCTATGAGACACAGCCAAAGCACTACTCAAGGGACGAATGTGTATCCCTAAGTGCCTATATCAACAAAAGAGAGAAGGTCTGGATCAACAAGATAAATTCGGAATGGGTGAATGACTTGAATAACAGCTCTGGAATGACAGCAAAGAATTGGGAACTGAGGAAATGTCCGTGTCCACCAATTGGGAAAGGACTGAACAAGATGTGGTATATGAGTGTGATGGGACACTATTGGGCTGTAAGAAATGAGAAGGGCTGTGATTTCAGAAAAACCTAGAAAGACTTCTATGAACAGATGCTAAGTGAAGCGAACAGAACAGGAGAACGCCGTACAATGATCAACTGTGAACGACTTAACTATTCTCAGCAATACAATTATCTGAGATAGTTCCCAAGGACCACTGATGGGAAATGTCAGCCACTTCCAGAGAAAGAACCGATGGAGTCGCAATGCATATTGAAGCACACCATTTTTCACTTCATTGTCCTTAAGAACTTCTCTCTAGTGATACGTGTCTTCTTTCACATGAAAAATCCTGAAATATGTGTTATATGATAGCATGTGTATAGCCTATGTAAAACTGCTAATTGTCTCAGGAAGCAGGGAGGGGAGGAAGGGGGGGAAGCAGGGAGTGGATCTCAAAATGTGAGAAAATGAATGTTAGAAATTGTTCCAATGTGTAATGGGGGGGGGGGAATAAAATATTCCTGAAAAAATTACTTCTGTGAAGATCTTGAAGCCAAAAATAGACATCTCTTCAACAAGTCTAGAGCATGGGTTGGACTAGGGGACCTAAGAGGCCTCGTCCAGGGGGAAGCTGGGTAGCTCAGTGGATTGAGATCCAGGCCTAGAGACGGGAGGTCCTAGGTTCAAATCTGGCCTCAGACACTTCCCAGCTGTGTGACCCTGGGCAAGTCACTTGACCCCCATTGCCTATTCTTACCACTCTCCCGCCTAGGAGCCATTACACAGTATTGACTCCAAGATGGAAGGTGAGGGTCTTAAAACAAAACTAAACTAAACTAAAAAAAGAGGCCTCATCCAGCTTCTGTAACTCTTTGCAAGGGATCTCTCATCCCTTTATCAAGCTACAATCCTTTCTCTAATGTATCTGTGGCATAATTTTGAGTTGGCATCTATTGGAGTTCCTCAGAAGGTTGTCACATCAAGGGAAAAGTGAGAAGAGAATTCAAAGAAACATTGGTGATGGTGTTGCCAGAGGCATTAGGCTTCTTAGAATGGGAAGACCAAATCTGGAAACTGGAAAAAATAATGGATATTGAATTGATTTATGGACCCATAATCTATCCATAGTTTCTGATGATTGATCCTTAGCTTATTTCCAATCAGTATTGTGCAGTTTAGTGTGATTCTAAATTTGGTCCATATATTTGAGACTATTATCAGAGAAACTGGCTAGAAATAACTAATTCCTAATTTCCTGTTTTCCTTCTATTTTGGTGGTTTTGGTGTTGTTTGTGCAAAAACTTGTAATTTCATGTAATCAAAATTTTAAATTTTATTCTTCTGATCCTTTCTAGCTCTAGTTAGTCATAAACTCTTCCTTATCCATAGATCTGACAAGTAAATGATTCTATGCGCCCCTCACTCTGTATGTCTAAATCACGTCCCCACGTTGACCTTATCTTAGTATATGGTGTGAGTTGTTGGTCTCTGCCTCGCTTCTGCCAAACTGCTTTCTCGTCTTTTCAGAAACTGTTATCAAATAGTGAGTTCTTGTCCCAGGAGCTTGGCTCCTTGGCTTCATTAAGCTAGATTAGTAAATTGGTCATTCATTGCTGTGCATTGTGGACCTCATCTAGCCCATGACCCACCATTCTGTTTCTCCACTAGTACCAGCTTGTTTCGATGATTACCCCTTTGTATAATTTGCCATCTGGTGCTGCTAGGCCACTTTCTTTCTCTTTTTCTTTATTGCTTCCCTTGATATCCTGCCCTCTTTTAATAACTTCCACGTATCCTGCTTAGAGCTTTTTTGGCCCGAGTTGTTTGCATTTGTCTGCCCCATGTGGTGGTGAGATCCTTGAGAACAGACAGTCTTTTGCCTCTTTTTGTATCCTCAGGTATTAGAGCAATGCCTGGGGATACAGTTTGTTATTCCTGTTGGCTCCCAGAGGAGCAAAGGGCCGCAACCGTCTCCCGCCAACGGACTCTGTTCTGGGCAACTTCCCCCAGCTGGGCCCATGTCATTCCGACGGCCTTTGTTTCTAGGCCTGACTCTCAATCCTCTGAGCTACCCAGCTGCCCCCACAAAGTACATTTGAAATAAAAGCTGTATAGAAACTCAAGGTTATAAGAATTACAGAACAGTTGGCATATAACACACAATTTTTTCTCATGTAGATTATACTCAGTTGAGGCAGTGCTCAAGGTTTTACCAAAGCCTTATTTTTTTCTAAGTTTTATTTTAGTAAAAGCTTTCCCATACTTCAAAAAGAATGAGCCTCAAAGATTGTGGGGTACAGCTCGGCATGGGGAAGGTACTAAAGTGAGAGTGGAATTTGCTTGGATCTACCATGCAGTGCCCTTGGGACATTTGAAGCAGAGAGAAAAAGATACAAGCAGCTTCTGCTATTTTCTGCAGAGGGAAAGGGCTGTTAACTCATTAAATGCTGGTTTACTATAGTGTACTTAGAGAATTTCTATAGGATTTAAGGCTATCCTAAAAATCTAGATTATAATACTTTCAATAATAAAAAGTGTTGATCAGAAGGGAATCACACAGAGGGGTTGGATTGGGTAAACCATCCATCCTGTGGCCCGATTTTCAGGCCACAAGAATCAGCACAGGGCTCTGCCATCTGTATTGATCTCGATGGGACCCTGATAAAGACCCTATTTCTCTGAGGGGTTCTCGGAACCAGGATTCCTACACCTAGTGAGAATGTGTGAACAACTGGATTCTCTCCTCCCTTGCCTAGATGCTGGATCTCTAGCATTCCTTCTCCTGGCTCCCCAGATCACACCATTCTGCACTTTCCAGGAACCAGAACCCCCAGCTTTAAGTCAACTGCTCTTTAGCTACGCCATATCTTCCCTGACTTGGGCTTGTACAGCTGATTCTTTTGAACCCAAGTATAAAACTTGGCATTTGTCCCTCTTAACTTCCTCTCACTGGATTTCCCCCAGTACTCGAGCCTCGCCTGTGAGTCTGGTCTCACCGCTAACATGAACCATCCCTATCACCTTCTAATTGCCTGGTCTAAGCAGGCAGCCCTGGTGGAAGCATCTGGCACGTGGGGGTTCCCTTGAAGCTCTTCCAGGACGCTCTGTTCTAGCCCAGCTGAAAGGAATACGGGGTTCCACGAGGACAGAGCTGGACCCCCTCTCACCCAGTGCAATGATTCCTCATGAGAACTGAAGTTAGGAGGAACCAAGGAGCACTGCCCTGCCTTCTTGGCACCATGAGCCGAACATAAGCTGGACAAGGTCCCTGCCCCCATCGGGATCATCTGGCAGGCGCGCCGCACTGCTGCTCCCTGGCAGGAGAGGAGAGAGCCCTTTTATCAGGGATTAGAGAAATGCCATCAAGATTTGCTTTGGGGTGAAACCAAGCCCAATCTCTATTTGCCAAACCCAAGTACAATATTGATGTAGGCCTCGAAAAGTCGAGGGGAGGCAAACAGCCCCACAAAGGAGGCTCAAGAGCTGAGTTCTCAGCGATTCAAGGAGGAGGACTCCCCGAGAGTCGAGAACCGGGGCGAATCCCCGAAGTCTCCCCCTTCCCCAAGGTTCTCGCATATAGATGGGCTTGGTCTGGATAAGTGTGCTCACAAGTATCATCATTCTGACCACTGGGCCTGAAATGGGATGACCGTGGCGCCCACCTGCAAGAACCCCATGGGACTGACCCAGGCCTGCAAAGTACCCTCTCCAGGAAGGAGCCCCGTTCAAAGGAACAAGATGGTATGATAGACTTGGAGTCAGGAAAACCTGAGTTCAAATCTTACCAAAGAGGCTCACTAGCTAGGAGATCTTGGGAAAGTCCCTCTATCTGGCTGTTTGCTCAAGTTTAAAATGTGCTTAATAATAACGCCTCCCTTATAAGGCTCTGTGAGAATCAAGGGAGAAAGCCCTTGGCAAACTGAGAGCTGTTATGGGGTGAGAGTGTGTGTGTGGGGGACGTTCTCTTTATCTGTAACTCTGAGAAATCCCTTAAAGCTCCTTTGGCTCAGTTCTAGAATCTCTGCAAAAAGGAGTGGAAAAGTATTTCCTGCGAAACAGAAATCAGGTCTTTTTGTTGTTATTTCGGCATTTCAGTTGTTTCTCGCCCTCTGTGACCCCACTTGGGGTTTTCTTAGCAAAGATACTGACGTGGTTTGCCATTTCCTTCTCCAGGTAATTGGACAGATGAGGAAATGGAAACCAACAGGGTTAAGTGACTCAACCAGGGTCACACAGCTTTTAAGGGTCTAAGGCCAGATTTAAACTTGTCTTCCTGACTCCAAGCCATGGCACCACCTAACTTCCCCTAAATCAAACAGAGGATGGCTATTTATTTCTTTCACATCCCTCCTGGCACTCCTTTCTTATTTGAAATCTCTGGGGGGGGGGCCTCCCTCCCCCTGATTGGAGGGAGGGGTGCAAATACTCCTCCCAGAGACTCTGTTTAAGGAGAGCCCCCGGGGGCTCAACAGATAGAATCCCAGCCCTGGAGATGGGAGTTCCTGGGTTCAAATGTAGCCTCAGACACTTTCTAGATGTGTGACCCTGGGCAAGTCCCTTAACCCCCATTGCCCAGCCCTTACTGCTCTTCCACCTCTTCCTGCGTTAAACTGTAAGATCCCTGAGGGCAGGTGCTGTCTTTCGTGACTTTCCCCATCCTGGTTTCGCTATATTGCAGGATGACATAAGAAAGTAAGTGGGAATTTACGCCGTAGAGAACACGCCGAGGCCAGCAGATGACACAGAAGAGGTCCCGGAACTCAGAAGGGCAGAAAGTATGTGCAGAGCGCTGAACGCGGGGGCTCCTCACCCACACACGCGCACACGCCGGCTTTTACACAACTTCTTCTGGGCTGGGAAGGGGGCGGGGCGACCCGTTTTATGCAGATTTTCCAGCTCGGAGGGGGGCCCCGCCCCTAGCCCTGTTTGACCCCCGTGTTCGTCGTGGTGGGCGCTTCATGAATGCTTATTGACCGCCAGCCTCCACCGCGAAGAAACGCTTCAATCCCACAAAGACTTAAAAAGATGGCGCCAAACTCGCCCACTTCCACTTCCCAGGGACGCCGATTCTGGAAACTTCCAAGCAAGGAACATTTTTAGGACCCCGAGGTCGGGACCCAGGCGCTCCGAGCTACCCAGCAGCTCCGACTAGGAGGCTGAGCAGATGCCACTGATGCTAGAGGAAGCCTCTCCCTGCACTTGGTGGATGAGAAGGAGACAGAACAGACATTGTCTCTCTCTCTCTCTCTCTCTCCGTCTCTATCTCTTCCTCTCTTTCTCTCTTCCTCTTTCTCTTTCTCTGCCTCTGTCTCTCTGTCTCTGTCTCTGTCTTTCTCTTTTCCTCTTTCTGTCTGTCTCTCTGTCTTTCTCTGTCTTTTTCTCTCTTCTTTTTCTCTCTGTCTCTCTTCCTCTGTCTCTGTCTTTCTGTGTCTGTCTGTCTCTGTCTCTGTCTCTTCCTCTCTTTCTCTCTTCCTTTTTCTCTCTGTCTCTTCCTCTCTTTCTGTCTGTCTCTGTCTGTCTCTCTGTCTCTCTTCCTTTTTCTCTGTCTGCCTCTGCCTCTATCTCCCTCTCCTCTCTCCTCTCTTTCTCTCTCTCTCTCCCCCTCTTGCTCCTTCCCTCCCCTCATCTCCCTCCCTCCTTCTCTGTCTCCCCCCTCACGTACTGAGCGTGTCTCTCTCCTGGTTCTGGGGCTGTTCAAGGGGCCCCAAGGCATCGCTGCATTACTGCAGAGCTCCAAGCCCCGACCCCCCCTCCCCCACCCTGCTCCCAGAGCCAGAGCTCACAGGGCTCATGGGAAGGAGCTCAGTTCTGGCTCTGTGTAAGCACAAAAGAGAGCAGCGTGAGGGGGCGAGTCATGACCTCCCCCAGGAGATGCCTTAGTTATGCTCCCGCCGAAGTCCTTTCCTTTTCTTCTGTTCTCTCAGCAGCATGGCAGGGGAGGAAACCGGCGCCCAGAAAGGGGTGCTGCTGTGCCCGCGGTCATGCCAGGCCATCTCAGTTACTGCTCTGCAAGGTCTCCTTTCAGGCACTTACTGGTGAAATCAGTCCCTGCCTTCAGGGAGCTTCTGTTCTGCGGGGGGAGTACAACAAAGGCAATCCGAGGGGAGAACGAGCACCTCACTAAAGGCTGAGGGAATCAGGAAGGGCTTCCTGTGAGAGGAGGAAGGAACCCCGAAGGAGTCCTCAGAGTCTTGGAGCTTCGACTTGAGAAACAGTCCAGGTAGAGGAATGGACATGGGCTGGGGGCAGAGCGGGGAGCTTGGAGAACATGGAGCAAGCTGTATCTTTGGATCCTAGAATGCATTAAAGCAGCGATGGGCAAACTACCGCCAGGGGCCACACACGGCCCCTGAAATGTTCTATCTGGCCATCTGACGAATACAACGAGGAGGATACAATACACTGAAACTTCGAAAGAGCTGCCTTAGAAACAGACTGACAGATGAGCATTTCCTTTCCTTTGGCCCCTCTTGAACAAGTTGGCCCATCCCTGCTTTAAAGGGTGGCGTTAAATGCCGTACTGGGGGCTTTGGGACTCCTCTGTGATACAGTAGGGAGGTTCTTGCACAAGTCGGCTGATCACGATACGGAGAGGTGCGAACCCTCCCCTTCCGTCTTAGAATCAATCCTGGGCTTTGGCTCCAAAGCAGAAGAGCGGTCAGGGCTAGGCCATGGGGGTCAAGTGACTTGTCCAGGATCTCAGAGCTAAGAAGTATCTGAGGCCAGATTTGAACTGGAGCCGTCAGTCCGCTAAGCTTCCCTGGTCTTGTCAAAGCTGCAAGCAGGATTTGCTTGCCGGATGGGGGATCACTTGGCCAGCTTAAGCTCCAGGGTGAGCACCGGGGTGAAGGCTCTGGGGCAGAAGATGGCGGGCTTTCACTAGGGGCCACCGTTTGCTATTAACTTCATAGTGCAGGGAGAGCGCTTTGGGCTGCGGGGGAAGGTTCGAGTCTGGCTCGAGGCTTGTTCCGTGGATGGTTGCAGCTTCTGGCAGCAATGCCAGCCTTCCTTGAGCAGCCTTCATGGGTTTGGGCCCAAAGCAGGCGGAGGGCGGAGCGCGTGGACCCGATTCTCTGCCAGCCGTGGGTGCTCTGAGCTGAGCTGGAGGGTGACGCGCAAGCAAAGAGGCTTCCCCCAGGAGGAGGGCTGGGAGAGGGCCGTGCGGGGCACCCCGAGGACGGCGGCCGTCTAGGATGTGGCCGAGAGCGCCAAACACGGCACACGGGCCGAGGAGGACGAGGAGCACCACCACGTCTGCCAGTCAGATCGCCGGCAGCCTTGACGAGACGCTGTTAGTCGGGTGAGGAGGCCCGACGCCATGCGGGAAGGGTCGAGGAGCACGTGTCGGGGCAGGAGTGGAGGCGGCAACATCAATGGCTTTTCCAAGGACGCCAGACGTGGAGGAGAGCTACGAGGCGACGGCTTGAGAGGAGGAAGCAGCGCCAGAGGGGCAGAGGCGAGAGTGTCCCCTGGGGTGGAGCTCTAGGAAAATCCAGGCACCTCCGGGATCCTCTCGATGCCCTGTCCTGAGAGCGGGGGCTGCCGGATTGAGCGCCTGTTGGTTCGGGGTGACTCAGAGCCCCGAATCTCCCCGGGGAGGCCTGCTCATTGTTCCTGGATCTCCATATCAGGTCAAGTTTGGATGCACTTCCAACGGGAACCGGACAAAAGGTGGTTATCAGGGCGGGTGGCATTCTGATAATTCGCCCCTTTCCCACCTCCACTGGGCTCTGGCTGGACGGCTGCTCGCTGCCCGCCTCCCCGGCTCGGTCACTCCCCTCCTCCTCCCCCCGGCCTAACGCACATGCTTGGCTCCCCGCTTTACCATTTCCAACGGCACATCTTATGTAATCACTTTGGGGCCCTGAGCAGTCTTGAGCAAATGTTTCCCCGGATGGAGGACTATCGGAGGCCAAGATAACGCGCTTTGTGTCTTTGTTAGCTGGGCTCTGGAAGACGTGGGTGTCCGGGGGTCACTGTGGCCAGAGAGCCTGGTGATCCTCCCGCTCGGGGCCACCTTCTGGGGCCAGAGCCACAGGAGGGAGTTCAAATATCATTTGGGGGAGCAGCGAGCAGGTGAGTGTCAGCGGAATACCTGGGGAATGCCTGGGAAGGCGCAAAGCGTAAGAAGAGTGGAAAGGCCACGGAGCCAAGTCAGGAAGAGCTCCGAAGACCAGCAGAAGGTTCTCGAGGGGATCACGGAAGTCATAGAATGTCACCATGGCTTATTGGATGGGGCTGACACATTCTCAGATGTGCACTGCAGAAAGATCTCTCAGAGGGGGCAGCTGGGAAGCTCAGTGGATGGAGAGCCAGGCCTAGAGACGGGAGGTCCTGGGTTCAAATCCGGCCTCAGACACTTCCCAGCTGGGTGACCCTGGCCAAGTCACTTGACCCCCATGGCCCGCCCTTCCCACTCTTCTGCCTTGGAGCCGATACACAGTATTGACTCCAAGGCGGAAGGTGAGGGGTTAAAAAAAGAAAATCAAAAAGATCCCTCAGAAAGACTTGAGACAGGGAGAGCAGCCAGAATAGCTCAGAGGTGGCGGGACGTGGGCCTGAACCAGGGTGGGGCGCTGCCAGAAGAGAGGAGGGGCCTATCAGAGATGTCTGCATGTGGAGTCTAGTCTTTGGCACCACATTGGACGGATAGACAGTGTGAGAGAATGTAGAGTCCGTCTGAGGGGCCCTCGGTCTGGGGAAGGGGAGCACAGGGGTGCCCTCCAAAGGAAGCTGACAAGAGTGCAAGGTTGTGGGGAAAGAGAAGGAGGCCAGCGTTGGCCAGCTGAGTTGAAGATGTTCAGGAGCTTCTCCTGATATTCAGCTGAACAAGCACATTTCAGATTAAGCACCCTAGTAGAGGTGGCCACTGAATCTATGGCAGTGGACGAGCCGACCAAGGGAAATCTGACAGACAGAGCTGGATCCTTGTGGGAAGAGGCAACAAAGGAGCCCAAGAAGGACTGGTCAGACAGGTAGGAGGACGACCAGGAGCTCTCTGTGTGTCCTCAAAACCTAGAGGGAAGAGAGGATTGTCGGCAGCGCCAAAGCCCGCAGAGAGCTCAGAGAGGATGCGAATGGAGGAAGTCCGCCAGGTTTGGCCATCGAGAAGCCATTGCTAATGTAAGAGAGCAAGTTTAACAAAGTGATGAGGTCAGAAGTGAAATTGCAGGGAGTCGAGACGAGCACGAGGCGGAAGGAAGAGGAAGCGTCTCAAAAGGGAGGAAAGACATGGGCAAGGATGGAGATAGGAGCTGGGCTCAGTGGAGGAATTATGGGGATGGCTGGACCTGGTCAAGTGTGCAGGCAGAAGGGACGCATCCGGGAGACAGGAAGAGATCAGAGATAAGTGAGAGCAGGGATGCCAGAGGGGGAGGAGGGAAGACAGAAAGGAATGGGATCATTGGTGCAGGCAGGGCAGCTGCCTTGAGAAAAACAAGGTGACCTCATTATCTGAGACAGGGATGAAAGAGGAGATAATGAATGGAACAACGTCACTTGAAGAGGAAGGGAGGAGGGGGAGCTCCTGGCAAATGACCTCAATTTTTTCTGTAAAACATGAGGCAAGGGGCAGCTGGGTAGCTCCGTGGAGTGAGAGTCAGGCCTAGAGACGGGAGGTCCTGGGTTCAAATCCGGCCTCAGACACTTCCCAGCTGTGTGACCCTGGGCAAGTCACTTGACCCCCATGGCCCACCCTTACCAATCTTCCACCTATGAGATAATACACCGAAGTACAAGGGTTTAAAAAAAATGAGGCAAAATTTTCAGCTGAAAGAGTGGGAGGACCACAGGAAATCTGAGGAAGGCCTGGGAGAAGGGCTGCGAGGGCGGAGGGGAGAGTTAATTGGGGAGTGGTAAAAGGATGGTGGCCTTGCCCCAGGGAGGACCCAGCTGAGGTTGGGTGACAAATTATATAGTTTTCTGACTTTTCTCCAGCTACGTTCAGCAGCTCCTATGTAGGACCCATCCAAGGCTGAGGTTTGGCAGGACACGATTGGTGACGGGATAAGGCGGTCAGGGACTAGGGAGAAAGGTGCAGAGGGGAGCTGAACTGGTTCACAAGGAGTCATGACAGGAAGGGCAGGACAACCTACTCACTGTAGCCAAGGGCCCACCACATGCCAGATAGTAACAGAGGGCAGGAGAAGCATATGGAGTTCAGTTTAGATTCTCAAACTCTCAATTAGAAAGAAAAACTAAGAAATGGATGCCAGATCAAACACTGACCCAGACTACGCTAATACCAGCGAGCAGTTTTACCAACATGGGCTGATCTCCACAGCGAAGAGTCCAAGAGAGCCCCAAAAGCACCTCAATCAGCAAACATCTGACTTGCCCAAAGCAGAGAGATGACTATCAAGGAAAGGCCAGGTTAGAATTGTTAAAAAGCAGGCTGGGGGGGGGGGCAGCTGGGTGGCTCAGTGGATTGAGAGCCAGGCCTAGAGATGGGAGGTCCTGAGTTCAAATCCGGCCTCAGACACTTCCCAGCTGTGTGACCCTGGGCAAGTCACTTGACCCCCATTGCCCACCCTTACCACTCTTCCACCTAGGAGCCAATACACAGAAGTTAAGGGTTTAATAAAAAATAAAAAAAATTAAAATTAAAAAAAAAAAAGCAGGCTAGGAGAGCATTCTGGGTAAGGATCTGGCTTTATTGTGAGCAGAGAAATCACAGGGCCAGAGGGCTGCAGGTCTACGCCACCCCCCCCTCCCAGCCCAAAACCTGAGACTTTGAATTGCAAAATACACACAAATGTTATAGTTTTGTATCTGTCCTCAAGCCCCACAAGAGGTCTCCAAGAGGTCCTCGCAAGCATTCGAGACCTCCTGGTCTCTGTGCCCTTTCGATGATATTCTGGTCCCTCTAACTCAGGGGTCGGCAACGAATGGCTCTCCCATATCTGGCTCCACCTCCCGACCTGCCAGTCTGGGCAGAACCCCAAGATGTGCCCCAGGGGGCCCTTCAGCCCCCGCCCCATATTCCAGCACCTTCCGCCTCCATCCTCCTCCTTCCACAGGCGTTTATGGCTCTCACGGCCAAAAAGGTTGCCGACCGTTGCTCTAACTTCTTACCTGAATGGGTTTGAAATAAATACATGATCAAACGCATTCACATAACCAGGATTAATATAGTGACTTACTTCTGATTAATATGCCAAGACTTTCACTTTAAATGGCTGTAACAACACACACACTTGAAATTATAACTCAGGTATTACCCTGGGACTCCAGACTCTTGTCTGGGACTCGGTTCTTACTAGGGATGATGCATCTTAGGCTCCAGGCACTGATGGAGCCATTACTTCTTGACTTTCTGGTTACGGTGCCCCCTTCCGCTCTTCCTCGAATTATTGAGGATTGGGTTGAGCGCAGACTAAGCACGGCACAGATCTCGGTAGAGGGCATTCCTCTCTGGGTGACCCAAAAGCCGAGGGCGCCTTCCCCTGCCCAGGCCCACAGATGATGAGTGAAGAAGAAGAAAGGAAAGGGAAGAAAACCGGACCGTCAGAAGTCATTGGAGACACGGGCACGGAAGTGTCGGGGACCGCCGGTGATGGATACTGTTGATTTAACAGTCATTGATCTGAGGTGGTGGCAGCGTCCTCTTCTTGAAGGTGTCCCCAGGAAAGAGTGAGCCTGCAAGTAGCAGTGAAGAGCCGTCCTTTGAAGATGGCCTTCAGGGGGTGATTGAATGCTGGTTCCAGGCAGGAATGAGGACCACTGATGCTGCCCGTCCAGAGCTACAGGAGTAGCCTAGAAAGGAAACTCTGCGATAATACATGCCTGTGTTGAGACGATTCTTCAAGTGTTATGAATGTTATGCCCAACAGCGTCACAATTGCTGGAACAGCTGTTATGCTCCAAGGCCAGATACTCATCTGGGGCCTCAGGAGCTTTGCTGGGTCCTTCCTTGGTCCCCAAATGGGTCACTTTGGAGTGGCAAAGCTGTACAAATGATGCGCTGTGGAGTCAGGATCAGTTTTCCTGGCGTGAACTGAACTATGAGTGACGCAGCTTTGGGAGGATTAGTCTGAAGTCCCCTTAAAACATGTTGCTCTAGACCTAGAAGACTGGCCCAGAAGGTCATCTGATGACCCAGATTCTCATTGTGCATGGCTAGGTAGGAAATTTCTCTTGCCCCTACTTTGTCCTTTTCTTTTCTTTTAAACCCTTAACTTCTGTGTATCGGCTCCTGGGTGGAAGAGTGGTGAGGGTGGGCCATGGGGGTCAAGTGACTTGCCCAGGGTCACCCAGCTGTGAAGTGTCTGAGGCTGGATTTGAACCCAGGACCTCCTGTCTCTAGGCCTGACTCTGAATCCTCTGAGCTACCCAGCTGTCCCTAGCCCCTACTTTGTCCTGAATAACCGAAGAGGTGTCTTTTTTGCAGTTTGAGACCTGGCAGTGGAAAATCTCTCAGCCTTCCCCCCACATGCATACCTTCTCATAGCCAGCCCAATTGTACTTTCAGAGGAGAGCCAGAAACTACTAATTTGGGTACAAGCACAAGTCCAAAGGGGTCTCTCACACACACACACACACACACACACACACACACACACACACACACACACACACACATCACACTGGGCAGAGAGTAGGACAAGAGCAATATTAAGACCATTTTGAAAGTAAATTTTGACATCAGGTTCTCCCCTTGTGGGGAGAAGAGTCTAGAAGGGTCTGTTTCTCACACCCATTGTAGGATTTGACCTTCACACATACAGAGTATATTACAGGAGACAATGGAAAGGATGGAGCACAAGCAGAAACCAAGTGAGAGAGCTGTATGGTGGGGTTCAGGCCTGTAGAAAAGAGGCTTCAGAGTAGGCCACTTCCTGAGTTTGCTACCTGAGAAGGAAGAAGAGAGACGATAATAAGTTTCTTGCTTAATCTCTGGCAGAGGTTAGAACTGGGTCAGGATGGAGTTCTATCTGGGTGTTCCCAAAAGTCACTCCCCCAGCCATTGTCCAGGGAACGCCTAGAGCCATCTGTAGCCTGTTTCTGCCCTGATTGGTGTTCCAACAGCCCCATGACAGTCATGCCTTCAAGGAAGAGTCTCAGAAGTATTTTACAAAACAATTCTCAATATTCTGTCTCAAAGCAAAGTTTTGTAGTGGATTCAACCATCAGTTTCTTTCGGGTACACCTAGTGCGATTTCTAACGTCTACACAAAAGAGCAACGGAGCTGTCAGAGATCCCAGTCATGCACTTTTTAGGCCAGCCTGCAAGAAAAAAGGAAGCAGCTGAGATTCTCAATCAGGGAGACAGGAAGCACAGGCTTCAGCACCAAATAGCAGCAGCAGTGTGCAAGTAGCAAATGGTCAGATGAACAGTGAAATAAAAGCAATCTTGAATCAGCTAGATGGAAAGAAAGGCCGGCTCTAAACAAAGTAAGAACCTGGTCAAAACACATCCCGGTTCACTCACTCAATAATTCAAGAATTCTAAAAGGAGTATCTTGGAGGAGTTCGGGAGCCCCTAGTTATTTGAAGAAGGTCCAGGGAGACTCTCAGAAAAGGGTAAAGAACAATTGCCAAGTTCTTAATTTTTAATTTTTATTATTTTTAAGTTTTTATTTTAATAATTTCCCATATTTACATGTTTCATGTTCTTTCCCTCTTCCCCAAACCCCCCTAATTACCAATTCCACGGGGTTTTACATGTATCATGGATCAAGACCTAATTCCATATTATTGATAGTTGGGCTACAGTTATCATTTAGTGTCTCCATCCCCAATAATATCTCCATCAGCCCATGTGATCAAGCAGTTGTTTTTCCTCTGTGTTTCCGCTCTCATGGTTCTTCCTCTGAATGTGGCTGGTTTTCTTTCTCATGAGTCCCTCAGCCTTGCTCTGGATCCTTGCATTGCTGCTAGTAGAGAAGTTTGTTATGTTCGATTGTACCACAGCGTATCAGTCTCTGTGTACAATGTTCTTCTGGCTCTGTTCCTTTCACTCTGCATCAGTTCCTGGAGGTCTTTCCAGTTCACATGGAATTCCTCCAGTTCATTATTCCTTTCAGCACAATAGTATTCCATCACCAACAGATACCACAATTTGTTCAGCCATCCCCAATTGATGGATACCCCCTCACTTTCCAGTTTTTTGCCACCACAAAAAGCGAGGCTATAAATATTTTTGTACAAGTCTTTTTCCTTGTGATCTCTTTGGGGTATAATCCAAGCAGTGCTATGGCTGGATGAAAAGGCAGATAGTCTTTTAAAGCCCTTTGAGCATAGTTCCAAATTACCATCCAGAATGGTTGGATCAATTCACAACTCCACCAGCAATGTGTTAAAGTCCCAATTTGGCCACATCCCCTCCAACATTCATTACTCTCCCCTGCTATCATTTTAGCCAATCTGCTAGGTGTGGGTGGTACCTCAGAGTGGTTTTGATTTGCATTTCTCTAATTATGAGAGATTTAGAGCACTTTCTCATGTGCTTATTGATAGTTTGGATTTCTTTATCTGAAAATTGCCTATTCATGTCCCTTGCCCACGTAAGAGGATCAATACTGGGTTTTGAACCTCAAGGCTAGACTGTTCTACCAGGTTTTCCCATTAATGGTACAAGTTCTACCAATGAAGAAACTATTTAATTTTTATTGTGTAAATGGAATTAACTCTAGCCATTCATAGTCAAAAATCTACTCATCCTAGCCGTAGAAATGATGTAATTCCTCACCTTCCTTAGTGGGGAGGGGGATGAGTTACCCCCACGTGACAATAAGTAACAAATCAAGAACAAGGGACGGCCCTTTGGGCCGTCCAAATCAGTGTAGAGGCTGCCATTTGTCCACTTGAATTAGAGGTGGACCCACAGGAAGTGAAGAAAGGCACTATCTCTTTAAGTAAGTTGGTTACTTCCTGTGGAAGCAGTTCCCGCTCTGAACTCAGTGCTGAAGGAGCTCCTGAGACCACAGACTGCTTCCACTCTGTATTGTCACGTGGGTAAGTTAGGCTGAGGGCAGCTGGGTGGCTCAGTGGATTAAGAGCCAGGCCTAGAGACGGGAGGTCCTGGGTTCAAGTCCGGCCTCTGACACTTCCAGCTGTGTGACCTTGGGCAAGTCACTTGACCCCTATCGCCCACCCTTACCACTCCTGGGCTAAGGACGGTCCCTAGCCAGGATGAAAAAGGAGGAGGGTTGGGCGTGGGGCTAGCAACCCCACCCTGTAAAAACTACATTGCTAAAGAAACTGCAACCTAAAGTAGGGGCAGCTGGGTAGCTCAGTGGATGGAGAGCCAGGCCTAGAGACGAAAGGTCCTAGGTTCAAATCCGGGCTCAGACACTTCCCAGCTGGGCGACCCTGAGCGACTGTGTGACCCATTGCCTACTGGTTGTGGCCCTATGCTCCTAGAATGGAGTCCCAGGATTAAAAAAAAAAAAAAAAAAAAAAAAAAAAGTTAGGTTGACTTCCTTGGCCTACCTGGGCCTCTTCTAAACTCTGCCTATCTGGCTGCTGGGCCTTGTGGCTTGCAGCTTCATTTATTTAGCCTTTTAACCTTCTCTCTCATACAGGCCTGACCAGGCCTGGACTAGCCTCTCCCTTTCTCTTTATTCCTATACTTTTACCTTCCTGATTGTAAATAAACTTGCCTCAACCCGATGCTGACTTGGGTCTGATTTAATTACGGAATCAATCTGAACTGTTGATTCCTGGCGGCCACGTTTTATATATATCTATAAAACACCCTAATTTCCCTCTTACATTATTTCAGTCTCTTCATGCTATCAGATTCATATAGAGCCTCTTTATGGCTTCCTTAGTGGAGTGCATTATAATGTGTATTTGAAGTAACCGGGGCATAAGGGAACTGGTCAGGTTTGTAGCAATTGTTTCGGTGAATGCACTGCTGTAGACAATATAACTGAGAACAAGTCCCTCACATCCACAGAAGAACTCACGTACGAATGACATCGGCCAAGACGCTGAAAGGGGAAGACGAGTTTGAATCTAGTGGCAGGAATTTAGCAGTCGTAAGTGGAGCTTCACAAACACTGCCCAGAGCGCAGGTGTTATTTTCTCAATTAAAAGACAACAAGGCGATCAGGAGGAGTTTTCAGAGTCAAGTTTCTGTAACAAGATTTCATTGGGAGGCCATAACTGGGAACAGGAGAATATTTCAATATAAATTTCTTGGGGGGAAGATCTTACCAGGGGATCAATCGGGGCATCACTCTGAACACTCTCAAACTTTAACTCACTTTTTCCAAGCTGTCAGCCCCCTTTTTAAGGATTGCCGTTATCCCTTTGTCGATAGATTTTGCATTTTGATCAACTTTTCTCCTGACTTGCTTCATTTACCAAATCTAGGATCATTAAAGAACATGTGATTACTGAAACTTATATAACTGACAACAAGATATCAGAGAACAAAATCTGTATTATTGTCAGCCAGGTGGATTTTAGGATTATTATTGGAATAAATACTTTCACCAGAGTTCACAGGATCAAGTCATATCTGTAATCCTATAACATCTGAAGGAGAGACATTTTGCAAATACTGTGTTATGATTTCCATATTCAGAGCCTGAAAGTTTTCAATTGCAAACATTAAAAGCACAATTCAGAATTAAGATTTGTCGCTTTCACAGCAGTCTAACTCTCCTCACATAGAATTCATTATTCACCTTCAACACGTACACTCATTCTTTTTTTTTTTTTAGTTTTTTTTTTTTTAACCTTTAACTTCTGTGTATCGGCTCCTTGGTGGAAGAGTGGTCAGGGTGGGCCGTGGGGGTCAAGTGACTTGCCCAGGGTCACACAGCTGGGAAGTGTCTGAGGCCGGATTTGAACCCAGGACCTCCCATCTCTAGGCCTGACTCTCCATCCACTGAGCTACCCAGCTACCCCCACCCCACTTATTCTTTTTTGAAATAGGCATAATTTAGAAATTTCCAGTGGAGAAATGGAAGCCCTTCTCTCTGTAAATACTTGCTTTCTGATGATTTCAATAGCTTTCTTTTATGTTGGTCCCATTTCAATGATAATGGGAGAGAGGAAATAACACTAATAAATGGACGTATCTATGTAATAGATGAATAATATGCACAATTTCCTCTCCCCCACAGCTAATCAGACTGCGGGTAGAAACATGAGCTAAGTTTGAAAGTCTGACAGCATCGGCTAATATGAATTGAAACAGAGAGTACAAATAAACAGACTGGAAATGGAGGCGCTGGAGTAGAGGAGCGCCTTGTTTTCTAAAAGAGGAAAAAGTAAATTCTCCATTCTGCGTCCCTAACTCTGATTTTCCCCCTAACTAAAGTCAATCCTTTGAAGAAATTGCTGGCATCTGGTAGAGAGATTCGTACACGCATTCCTCACAGATCCCATTGTTTGACTGTACCCGGTTTTTTAGCTAGCTGGCCGGCTTCTTTACAAACTGTACATATTTTCATTCACAGGGTTTTAACCTTCCTCATGCCAGGCTAAACAGCAAGCTTGCCCTGCCCCGAAGCTTGCAGCAATTTCCAGAGTGAGCTGTCAGGTGGAATAAGGCGAAGCTCACTCCCATTTTCCTTTTGAACAAATTGACAGCCTGTGTAATTAGCCCAATAAACAGACAGGGAAATAACAAGGTCCATATATGTAGATACAGGTGAGTGTGTGAGTCTGAATATGAAGCATGGGAATCTCACTGACCCCATAGAGTTCTGCAGAGCCAATGTAGAATGCTCTCGGGGATCAGATCATGATAGAGTAGCGCAAAACAGCTCAACGCCCCCCCCCAAAGGAACACACAGTGACAAGACGGAGACAAAAACAACCACACATGAAATTCTTCCTCCCCACTGACCAAAGGAGTCCCTGTCAGAGTAAAATTTACTCTGAGCCTTTCACTAAAAACAAAAGAGAAAGGAAGGAAGGAAGGAAGGAAGGAAGGAAGGAAGGAAGGAAGGAAGGAAGGAAGGAAGGAAGGAAGGAAGGAAGGAAGGAAGGAAGGAAGGAAG
>NC_058135.1:297379064-297442883 GCF_016433145.1 Gracilinanus agilis | reverse complement strand
AAGGAAGAAAGGGAGGGAGGAAGGAAGGAAGGGAGGGAGGGAGGGAGGGAGGGAAGGAGGAAGGAAAAGAAAGATCCTGATTCTTTTTGTTTTGCTGTCTCAGAAATGAGAGTAGTTTACCTCCAAGGAAAACCATCCTCTGCCATGTGGGATATCATAAAACTTTGAATACTCTTCCAAATTCTTTTCCTCAGAATGAGGGGAACCTTCAACCAAAAACCATTTAGTATTAGGCTAAGTGCTTTTCCTTAGAATGAGGGAGCTCTTACTGATACATTATGGCACAATCGAATGTAATAGACTATTTCTACTAGCAGCAATGCAAGGACAATTCTGAGGGACTTATGAGAAAGAATGATCTCCACATCCAGAGAAAGAACTGTGGGACCATTAACGCAGAAGAAAGACATGATCTATCCTGTAGCTTGATATGGATATGATTAGGATTTTGATGTTAAAAGGTTGCTCTCCTGCAAATATGAGTAACATGGAAATAGGTTTTTTTTAGCTTATTTACTTAATTAACTAATTTAGAATATTTTTCCATGGTTCCATGAATCATGTTCTTTCCCTCCCCTCCTACCCCCCTCCCATAGCCAACCAGCAATTCCACTGTGTTTTTACATGTGTCATTGATCAAGACCTATTTCCATATTATTAATATTTGCAATAGAGTGATCGTTTAGAGTCTTCGTCTCCAATCATATCCCCATCAATCTATGTGATCAAGTAGTTGTTTTTCTTCTGCGTTTCTGCTCCCACAGTTCTTTCTCTGGATGTGGATACATTCTTTCTCATAAGTCCCTCAGAGTTGACCTGGATCATTGCATGGCTGCTAGTAGAGAAGTCCATTATATCCAATTATGCTACAGTGTATCCGTCTCTCTGTACAATGTTCTCCTGCTTCTGTTCCTTTCACTCTGTATCAGTTCCTGGGGGTCTTTCCAGTTCACGTGGAATTCCTCCAGTTCATTATTCCTTTAGCACAATAGTATTCTATCACCAACAGATACCACAATGTATTCAGCCATTCCCCAATCGAAGGGTACCCCCCTCATTTTCCAATTTTTTGCCACCACAAAGAGTGCAGCTATAAATATTTTTGTACAAGTCATTTTCCTTATTATGGAAATAGGTTTTGAACATTGATAGTTGGATAATCCAGTGTGATTTCTTGTCAGGTTCAGGAAGGGGAAGGAAAGGGGGGGGAGGGGAATCATGAATCATGTAACCATGGGAAAATATTCTAAATAAAAAAGGGGAGAAAAAGAATGAGGGAGCTCTTGATGTGTGCCCACCAAAATACTTAATTTTTTCCTAGATTTTAACAAAAAGAAAATTCAGCAATCCTTAAAATACAAATAGGCCTAAAACCAAGACAAACATGAAACAGACCACATAACAGTGAAGGGTCCATGAGAGGAAGAATGACAGGATCCTCCTAAAGGTGGAGGCTTACCTGAACCCAGAAAGTGAAGGATTAAAGTAGGAGGTGAATCCAGATCTGGAACCCTTCAGAGGGATCCAGCCATCCTTGGAGGCTCCCCTGAGGATCTCATTTCTGGAGTCCAGGTCCCAGTCCTGATGGAGTGCCCACTGTTAAAAAAAGAGAGAGAAGTTGGGAGACCCTTCTGGCTTTATTGTTAGCATAGAAATCACAGGGTCAGAGGTCTGCAAGTTTATCCCCCAGTTCAAAACCTGAGACCTTGAATTGCAAAATATACACAATTTTATAGTTTCACATGTAACCCCAACCCCCGCAAGACGTCTCTGAGAGGTCTCTACATCCATTTCTGGACTTCCTGGTCTCAAAGACCATTTCTGGAGCCCTGGTCTCTGTGCCCTTTATTTTTTAAATTTATTTACATGATTCATTTTTCTCTCCCTCCCCCCTTCCAAAGCTGACAAGCAAATGCACTGGGTTGTACATGTGTTATCACTTGATACCTATTTCCATATTATTCATTTTCTTAATGAAATAATCTTTTAAAGCCCAAACCCCCAATCCTATACCCATATAAATGAACGATAAATCATATGCTTTTCTTCATTTCTACTCCCACAGTCCTTTCTCTAGATGTGGATAGCATTCTTTCTCCTAAGAACCTCAGGGTTGTCCTGGATCATTGTATTACCATTAGTAGCAAAATCTGTTCATTTGATCATTGCCACAATGTATCCGTCTCTGTGTACAATGTTCTGGTTCTGCTCCTCTCACTCTGCATCAGTTCATGGAGGTCTTTCTAGTTTGTATAGAAATCAAATAGTTCATCATTCCTTAGAGCACAATAGTGTTCCATCACCATCATATACCACAGTTTATTCAGCTGTTCCCCAGTTGAGGGACACCCCCTCAATTTCTAATTTTTTGACACCACAAAGAGCTCAACTATGAATACTTTTCTACAATCCTTTTTAATTATCTCTTTGGGACACAAACCTAGTAGAGGTATAGCTGGATCGAAGGGCATGCATTCTTTTAAAGCCCTTCCAGAATGTTTGGATCAATTCTTCTGTGCCCTTTAGATGACATTCTGGTCCCTCTAACTTCTTACCTGAATCAGTGTGATATAAAGTACATTATCAAATGGATTCACACACTTAGGATTAATAGAAGACCTTACTTCTGATTAATATGATAAGACCCATGCTTAAAATGACTGTAACAATACACACTCTTGAAACTATAACTCAGGTATTATCCTGGGACTCCATTCTTAATCTGGTTACATGCACAGACTCTTGCCTGGGACTAAATTCTTACTACAAATCACATAGTTGCGTGTTATAGCACTAATAGTCACACTCCTTGCAAGTACTGATTAAGCTATTAATTATTGATTTTCTGTTTATAGAATACAAACTTATCTGACACCTTAACGAAGAAGGCTAAAAGACGACTGAGTAATATCACCTCAAGCAGAGAGAAGCAACGGCTCATAAACACAGTTCAAAGAAAGCATGGCAAGATGGCCAACCAAATGAGACCATTCCAAGGATATTAAAGAATGAAAATAAAAGGAGAACTACCCAAAAAATGAAAAAGATTTATAAAATCCATTTTAGCAGAGTTTTCTATCTAGGAGAGAGGAACCACCACAGTTGGCCCCTAACATCACAGTACCTGAGTTACTTATAATACTAATGAGAGCAAAGTTGGGGAAAGTAGTCAGAATGGACCAAATATGTAGAGAGGCAATCTGTGCTGGATGAAATAAGCCACGAGTGCATTGAAGGAACAGTAGACAAGACATCTAAAAGGTGGAAGATGCACAAAGGCTGAGAAAAACCATCTCAGACATTGTACCCAAGAATGTCAGTAACTATTGACTGATCTATAAGCTTTCTCTCTCATCCACACTGAACTTTCTGAGGGTCTTCAATTCTTGAATCCAATGCTTTGTAGATGAGACCACATCAGAAGGGAACAGTAGGCTTTTGTAGATGATTTTCTAATGCTCCATATCTGAGTGCACAAGCCCTCTTAGCCAGTAGGGTGAAGTTGAATCTAACTCTGAAAGGCAATAACGCAGGACTAGAAGTAAATCACACATTCCAGACAGTTTCCCCAAGGCTGGGACTATGAGTTCACAGTGGTTCAAAATCAATGTCACCAATCTCAGGCCAAAGGGAGCTCAGTGGGCTCCTCTCCTAACCCCAGACCTGAAAGGAGCCCCTTCTTCTATAGCACCTATGAGTAGAACCCTAGCCTCTGCATGCAGGCCTGGGAGAGGGGAGGTCACCACCTCCTACGGCTGGTTACACCCAACTGGGACATCAAATAATCTTCAGATTTCTTCCTGAAACTGAGTCTCAATTGACCTCTCTAGTTTCTGCTCCATTTGCTTCTAGAGTCTAATCTCTCTTCCACATGACAGTCCCTCCAATACTGAAGACAACTGTAATTGGAAGCTTCTCTGGCTGCCTGGTTACTCTCATTACCAGCTTTTATGCATTCTTCATCTGCCCCGCCCACCTACATACACACATGCATTCATGGACATGAACACACATATGTACACCCACCCCAGCTCCTGTGACTCTTTCAGTGTGCCTGTGTGCCTGTGGCTGCTATGTCTACACACCTGCTTTGGGACAGGTTTAGGTAGACTGAGAATGAGTACAGAGACACTGACTGGAAGCAACGCAAACAAGCAAGCTTTATCACTGGGAAATACTCCTAAGTAGACGGGGTCATGCATGCAGCCATTCTTTTGGGTAGAGCAGAGCCTTTCAAAGGCATCCAGAGGAGATGAATATACCTAACACAGGGGCATGATGTTGAAGTCCTTAAAGTAAGGAACAGTGTCAGGAGGGGAATGAATGCTAGTTGACTTGGGCCACTCAGCACAATAGAGGCCCATCAAGAACTCACCAATGGGACAAAGGGACAGGCCTCAAGGAGGGTCATTCCAGGGTGAGAAGGCTACAGCGGTAGTTAAA
The DNA here is from genome assembly GCF_016433145.1 of Gracilinanus agilis. Lineage (NCBI taxonomy): Eukaryota > Metazoa > Chordata > Mammalia > Didelphimorphia > Didelphidae > Gracilinanus > Gracilinanus agilis. The sequence continues at coordinate 297,438,440 of NC_058135.1, read as the reverse complement.
TGTTCCAAGGCCAAGAAGATGCGACAGGGTGGAATGGCATGGGACATAATAAGATGGGATGGGATGGCATGAGATGGAATTGAATGAAATGGAATAGGATGGGATGAAATGGGGTGACATGGCACGGAGCAGCAGGAGATAGAATGGAATGAATTAGGATGGGATGGAAAAGGATGGCTGAGAAAAGACAAGACCACGTGGGATGAAATGCCAAAACATCTAAATGCACTTCTTATGGGCTTGCCACAGCTCCTCCTCTGACTTCTTTCCCAGCCCTCCAGAGTAGCTCAGATCCTGCTTCCATCCCAAAGCTGGGATGGAGGGCAGGTTCTATCATTTCTCACTGACATCTGGGCCTTCAGGAAACCTGGATTTGAGCCCAACTACATGACCAAGGGCAAGTCACTTCCTCCAAACTATAGCACATTCATCTGTTAGACAGGGATGGCTACCTCCTCCCCTCGCTGCCTCACAGGTGATTGCAAGAATCAGATGGGATGGTAGTTATGGGAGCCAACCATCAAACAGTGTCCATAGATGAGGTGTTCTAGTAGTGACTTTGCTAGTCATTATCTCTGAGCCCTTCTGCTTTTGAGCCAATGGCATAATCCATCAATGAATGAATCGACTAAACAAACAACACACATCATTGAACACCTACTCTGTGCCAGACAGGCCTTAGAGATTCAAATACAAGAATGAAGAGCTCATGCTCTATTACTGACTTGCCAAGTCAGGTTAGGCAGTGGGCTATGTGGGGAGAGGGGCTCAGCTGCATTGTGTGAAAGAGAGCACATCTGTAATCAGCACTGGGCTCATAGGGAAGATGCCCTGCTTGAGGACCCACCAAGCATCCAGCTGATTTGTCCACCCTAAGCCACATGCTGGAATGTTTTTCTACAGAAGGTTGTTTAGTGTTGAGTAATTCGAACTTCCAGGCATCTGGCTGGGCTTGTTCTCGGGAAGGAAATCAGGTGGCACGGCAATGTAGCCTGAATTTAAGACTGTGTGTGGTCCAGAAGTAGCTGAAGCACCTGGCTCCCAGCAGATGTCCTGACTGACAGAAATACACAGTCCTGCACACCATCTAGCAGCTATAGTTCATCTCACTGGGGAGGTTCAGATGTCCAGTCCCTGGGGGATACCGTCAGTGAGCAAGATGGTAATCCCACACAGAGTTCTGAGGGACTCTGAGTGATCAAGACTTCAGAAATTCTGGACTTTGGGCTAATTGTCCAAAGTCTTCAGCTTCTCTGAGCTTGGTGGTCACACCTAGGTGGGTTGGGTCTTGACTACCAAGCAGAACCATCAGTTTCACCATTTGATGGTCATGGAAGGGCCTCTCACTCTTTGGTGGCTGAGCTTTGATGCTGTCCCATTATTATAAAAGTACTGGGGAATCACATCATTTGTAGAACCTGCTTCTCCAAAAAATGAGCAGTGTGAAGAGAGCAGTCGGGTGTTGGTTGGAACTGCCCAAGGAAAGTTTCCCTGGGTAGGATGGCCTCTTCCTGTTTGGGGCTGTAAAGATAATGATAATAACTAACATTTATATGATACTTACTATTTGCCAGGCACTGTGCTAAATAAACACTGTACAATTATTGCCTCATTTAATCCTCACAGCAATCCTAGGAGGGAGGTGTTATCATTATCCCTATTTTATAGCTAAGGAAACTAAGGCAGGCAGATGAAATGACTTGCCCAGTGTAACAGTGAAAAAGGGCCAGTAACCAATGTTTGATAGAAGGGAGACAGAGAAAGTCTATGTGGTGAGTCTCTCTCCCAGCACTCCCCTGGGGCCGAATATACACTGGGAGACTTTAAGGGGGTGTCACCTCAAAACTGGGTGACCTGGATGGTCCTGCCACCCCACAGGAGTTGGGGGCAAGGCTTCCCTATAAAAGGAGGTATGGGTTACCCCAATCCAATCCTGAATAAGGGCGGGGTTCACACAAACCTCCCCCAATCAGTTAAATTCACAGTGGGTCATCCGGCTTCAAGATGAAGGCAGCCAGACCAAGCTGTGATCGCCCCCTCCCTTGTTATCTCTCAGGCACTCTGGAACACTATCTGGCTGTCGAATAGCTTTTTATTATTCACAATTCAGGGATTGGGGAGAGGGGTGAAGGGCAGAGGGATTTTGGAGGGTTCTCTTCACTATTCCTATGGAATCCATCACTTAGGTGGGAACCTTAGTGGTTCCCACTCCTAAGCTTCTCCCCTTTAGCTTTGTCTTCCTTGAACTATTTCTGGGTGTTCTGCATTTCAGGTTTCACTTGGGTCACATGGAACCACGAATCTTTTCCTTCTCCTTTTACACTTGTAGGGGTAGTGAGCAAAATTCGATAGGGTCTTAATCATTTGGGGTCTGTTACTTCACATTTTCATGTGAAGTTTCTTATGCACACTATGTCTCCTGGTTTTAAATTATGCAAGTTGTAATCAAGGGGAACTCTTTGTTGAATCAAACCGAGTTCATGGAGTTCTGTGAGTCTTTGTTGCAGGACCTGGATATATTTATGCTGTTCACAATCTGTTCCCAGCATTGAGACATATGGGGTTTTGTGAGCTCTCCCTTGCCAAACAGGTTGGCCATATAGCATTTCAAATAGGGAAAGATGCAAGTCCCTGCTAGGTTTGCTTCTCAGATACCATAACACTACTGGCAAAGCATCTGTCCATTTTAGATTAGTTTCTGTACAGACTTTGCCAATAAATCCTTATTTCTCTGTCTGAGGCCAGATTTGAATTCAAGTCTTTCTAATTCCAGACCTACCTACTTACCCATGTTCTGCCCTTGTTCTACCCCATGTGGGTTCTGCCTCCTCAATGTCCAGTGTTACATTTGACCTTGCTCCTTGACTGAACTATATCAGGAAGATAAAATTGTCATCCCTGAGAGGAGGCTTGGGAAGTAGAGATGCCCCGAGGCGGTCCATGATCAGGAGCCAGGCTAGGCTGCTCTGCCAGCTTCTGCACTATTTTGATGTCTGGGAGGAGCCACAGGGTTGTTTCTGAACTTGCTAGCTGGGATCCCACCAAAAGGACTGCTGTGAGGATTGTTGCAGTCTGCTGCAGAAGGAGCAACATCTGGGATCCCTTCACTTGGAAGAGAAAAGTCTGAAAAGCCACTTAGCAAGGGCCTTTAGTTAAGGCAGGGACCCTCTCACCAGAGCTCTTGCTTACTTACCTTGACTGATTAAGAAAGGTATGGGCTGGTGCCCATTAAGTCTCCTTTTCACTGTACACAAAGGGAGGGCTATTAAACAGAAGATAACTACTGAGCTCTGAACAAAAGCCTTCTGTTGAGTCCATCCAACGTTTATTGAGTGCCTGCCATATGAAGTACTTACGCCTGCAAAGTCCTGGGAATGGGAGGGAGGACATATACACCAGCCTGCTCTGGGCTCACCTAACCAATAGTTAATCAAGGATTAACTGGCCTCCCTCCCTTCCCCCTCCCTGAATCTCTTTCTCCCAAGTTTCTCTATCAGAGTACTTCAAGGTTCAGCCTTTAATTAGCTTTATTGTCTGCCTGGGGCAACTGGGGGGGGGCCACCACAATGCACAGGGTAAGGATTATGGGCTGGGACAAGAAGGAAGTGTGGAGGAAGAAGAGGTCACAGCATAGCAATCTAGCCAGAGGTTTCCCTCTTGTCCTCCCTTTTCGTCCACCTAGTTTCATCTTCAAATGCCGCGGTATGATTACCGCTAGTCAGTTCTCCTAAAAAGTTTTCTGAAAACTTATTTTCTCTCCTGTGCTTCTTCAGCACAATCCCAAAAACTGTGCATGAGAGTGGCAGCATCAGAGACTTTTACCACCAAAATAAGACTAACTGGTCACATGGTGAGAGGAAGAGACAGAGGACAGCCCATGTGCTTTCCTTGTATCCCTGAAATGTCATGAGATGAAGAAGGCACAGAGACTATCTGTATGGACTTCCTGTGGTAATGAGGGTCATTGAAGATGGGCAGGAGGATTGGATATGAACTGCATCCCTGAAGGAGAAGCCCATATTGGAGAGATCACAAATCCCATCTGTTGAAGTGCTGGAGAATTGCTCATAATCACTCTGTCCTTCCACCTCTGCTTCTTTCCTTCTCCCTCCCTCCCTTCCTCCCTCCCTCTCTCCTTTATTCCTTCCTTCCTTCCTTCCTTTCTTCCTTTCTTTTTCTCTTTCTCTCTTTCTTTCCCTTCCTTTCTTCCTTCCTTCCTTCCTTTCTTCCTTCCTTCCTTCCTTTCTTCCTTCCTTTCTTTTTCTCTTTCTCTCTTTCTTTCCCTTCCTTGCTTCCTTTTCTCCTCCTCTTCCTTCTTCTTCTTACCCTATGTCACCGAGGCTGAAAGCCCATCAACCAATCGCAGACTCTTTCTTTGCATCTTAAACTTGTAGTAATTAATCAATCTATTAATAAATATGGTTAAGCACCTATTATGTGCCAGGCACTATGTGAAGTGCTAATAAAACAGCTGAACCACACATCTTTGAATCCTTTGGTAAAGTAGAAAGAGTTGGAAGATGAGTCGGAGGCCTTAAGCTCAAATATTGATATTCTGTACCTGCTACAGCTGTGACCTTGAGCAAGTTTTTCAATTCCTCTGGATCTTACGCTTACCATCTGTAAAACAGGAAATGGGCTGAGCTCCCCTGCCCTTCAGGCCCCTTTCCAACTTTAAATGTTATGGTACTCTCATTCCTGGTGCTTGGTCAAACCCAAAGCCCAGCTGTCCCTACCTTATATTTGTTATATTGAATCTCTGGGAGCTTGAAGTTCACTTTTGATTGACAGATAAGTCAGTTGGATGGAATGTTCCCAGAGAGGCAGGCAGACTCAGGAGAGAGCAGTTGAGAACCCTGGCAGAGGTTCTGGGTCTTTTACCTGTCCCTGAGGCTGGAGATCAGGGTGGATCCTGGTCTTTGGAAATAGGGACTTGCAAACTCAACCCTGCAAGCTCCTCCTGTGTTTCCTGTACCCTCATCAACCTGTATTAGACCACCATCTCGGTTTCTAATGTCCCTAGATATTAGGAAGTTTATCATCTTAGCTATCTAGGCTTCCCAGGGCCCCAGAGGGATCCGGGAAGTGGCGGATATCTTAACTGATAAGGCTTAAGATCTACTGAAGAAGAAGCTGAAGATTTCCCAGCAGTTTGTCTGCTCTGGTTTAGCCCTAGCCAGGCTGTACCAGAGGGAAGCTATCATCTTGATTCCTTCATTTGCCTGCAGTTAGAGATTCATTAGAGTCAATTTAAAGTAGGGTCTCCCATTACCTCTATCCCACACCATTATCCTTCTTACCAAATATATACAAAGTTTAAAGTACCTTCCTGAATTGGTTTCCAAAGCTTATTCCGGAAGGGAGTCCCGCAGTCAGATTACCGACGTTATCTCAGCTGAAGAGCCCAATAATTACTATCAATTAACCCCAGGTGGGTCCTGAAGGGCTAAATCACTTTGACCTACAGGATCCTGCCTGGGCAACTGTTATAAGGGAGAAGCACCATCCTAGCCTCTCTGCACACCATCTTCATATACATCGAATAGATACTAGTGACCTCCTTTTAATATAACATATTTCACTTCACTCTTACTTTGTTCCTGCTCAATCAACCAATCAGTAAGTATAATGAATACTATGGCCTACTATGTGCCAGGGGCTATGATAGGGATTCAAAGACAAGAATGAAGTAAGCCCTACTTGCAAGAGATTGTATCTGGAGATACAAAGAAAGTAAAAAAAAAACCAACAACAACAACAACAACAACAATCCTGTCTTTAAGGAGCTCAGAGTCTAAGGAGGGAGAAACCATGTAAACAACTGTGGACAGACAAGGTGCAGACAGGCTAAATTTGGAGATGATCACAGAGGGAATGGGAAACTGTGGAAGGCTTCTTGTAGAAAGTGGGCTTTTAGCTAGGACTTGAGGGAATTCAGAGTCATAGGTTCACCACAATCATTCCCCACTGTGATGGGAGACATAGTACAGGTTCTAGATTGAAGAGTTTGAAGTGAGCAGAACCAAGAGAACTATATATGGTGTAATAGAAATATATGATGATCAACTCTGAAAGACTAAACTATTATAAGCAAAGCAAGTTCCCAAGATAACCACAAGAGACTCATGATGAAAATGCTTCCACAGCAAAGAAGGACCTGTTGGTGAGTGAGTGCAGATCAAAGCATGCCAGCTTCTACATTTCCTTTTGTTTCTTTAAGACACAGAATGCAACAATCTGAGGATTCAGAGACATTGATGTGTGACAAGGAGGCACGTAGTGGGAGCGAGCAGGCCACCATATTAGCAACAAAGAACTTCAAAGAACAGGAATCAAAAATATCATCAAGGAAAGAAGATGGGCTGGTCACGTGGTAAGGGTCAGGGATAGCAGGTAGATGGTGTCCAGTCCAGTCCAGTCCAGTCCTCTCTTCACTTTTCCAAGCTTCCATTCACCTCTTAACCCCTCGTAATATGGCTTCTGACCTGACCAGTTACCTGAAATTACTCTCTCCCTCCTTGCCAGTGATCTTGTAACTGCTTAATCTAATGGCATTTTCTCAGTCCTGATATTTAAAAACATTTTCTGCAATTTTTAACACAGTTGACGATCCACTCCTCGTACACACTCCTCCCTCCCTCAGCTTCTAATGATTCAATTACCATCTTTATTTCCCCTCTATTCGATTGTGAGCTCCTTGGAGATAAGGATTGTCTTTTGCCTCTTTTTCTATCCCCAGCACTTAGCACGGTGCCTGACACATAGCAGGCATTTGACAAATATTTATTAACTGACTCTCCTTTTCTCCTTTCCTTCTCTCTTCTACCCTGCTCTCCTTCATCTTTCTTCTTTCCTCTCCTTCTTCCTATCTTTTTTCCCTTCTTTCCTCTCCCTTCTCCATTTTCCATTCTCTCCTTTCTCCTCCATCTCTAACTGTCTCACCTCTGTACTGTTCAGTCATTTTTCAATCATCTCCAACTCTCTGTCACCCCATTTGTGTCCTCATTCTTGGAAAAGACACTGATTTTCAATGTCCTTCTCCAGCTCGTTTTACAGATGAGGAACTGAAGCAAACAGAGTTAAGTGATTTGCCCAGGATCACACAACTAAAAGTGTCTGAGGCCAGATTTGTACGCAGGAAGATGAGTCTTCCTGATTCCAAGTCCAGTTCTCTATCCACTATACTACCTAGCTGCTGCTCCTCACCTATATACCCAACCCTAGTATCTCTCCTGAACTCCATTGAGCTACTGGATATTGCCTCCTGGATGCCCCCTAAACACCTCAATTCATCATGTCTAAAACAGAGCTCATAATCGTCCCCTTTAAACTCCCTCCTCCTTCAAACATGCCTATTTTTATTAAAGGCACTACCATCTTTTCATTCACCCAAGTATACTACCTTGGAATTATCCTCATCCCTTCTCTCTCCCTCACCCCCCACCCCCAACCCAATCAGTTGACAATCAGAATTTCCTCCTAGAGTCCTTATCTTCTTGTGAGACTCATTTCATGTACTATCCCCTATAGAAAGCCTTCCCTGATTCTTGTGAATGTTGGTGCCCCTTCTCAAATCAAATCACTTTGTATTGACATCTCTTTGTATGGCCAATTCCTCCCTCTCTTCATGAAATGCTCCTCAGTGGTAAGGACTGCTTTGTCTTGTTTCTGTACGCCTCCCCCCAACATACCTTGCGTAGAGCAGGCATTAAGAAATTATTGTTGAACTGAATTGAATCGAATTATTTCTTGTTACCCTCCTCTATAATATTTCACAAATAAGATTATACCCTAAACCAGTATTTCCTTTGACCACCTTATCTCTCCCCTTGGCAAAGAGAAGAAAGAGCTGTTCTCTGGCTCAGGTGGTTTCTTGGTCCTTTTGGTCTCTATGTTGTGCCAGCATTTTTATATCTGTTAAACATCCTTCAGAAATGGAGATAATCGGTTCTTTGGTCCATTTACCACTTCTGGCCTCAATGACGTGTGTAAATAGATCATAATGGAGCAGTCTCATTGCACACCCTATTTTCTCCATTTTAATTTAACTCTGCACTGAGCTTTGTCTGAGCTCTAATGAGTCAGTGAGTCAAAATGGTTCCCATATTGACAAGCGGTCATTTCTGCTATCTTATCATGGGCTCATTATCACTTTTTCTGGCCTTTGTCATTAACCATGTCCAGCCTCTCCCAACTCTCTCCTTAAAGAAAGGATTGTGGAGATTTAGGTGGGAAGATTCTGGGTGCTCTTCAAGCTTTTGGCTTTCTTAGTTTCTTGTACATGAGGAGTATTTTCTACCATATGTTTTCCCAAGTTGTTCGCTTTTAAGGGATGTGCAGATTTCATTTGGAAGAGCTCACTGAGTCCTTCTTGTAGTTCTGCCCCTTCTTCATTCTCTATACTGGTTGCTGGCATTAACATATCATTATCTTCCTGGAGGTCTTTCAGTGTGTGCTCATCATGAGTTCCACAAGGTCAAGTGACCAAACGTCCCAAGAAAGGATGTTTCTTGGTGCTTTGGGTTGCACAACAAATACAGTTTTGCCAAGGATGATCTTGGAAACAACTTACCTTTAACCAAAATTTTTCTGTGTCTTCTGGTTTGGTCCATTGGGACAATATCAAGATCGATAGGATGGGCAGAGGAAGGAAAATAAAGTTAGGTTCATCAAAAAATTCATTGTTTCATTGATGTTCAAAAAAATCCAGCATTGTTATATCAGTAGTATATCCCATCATTTGTGGTTGGGCAAGAACCTTACAGATAGAATGCCATCAGCTAAGTTAAGGTTTATAGGTGGTCTAAAAGCTGTTGGGTTCTTGGCATCCTTTGCTTCCTTTTCTGTAACTATTACTAAAAGAGAAAGGGTTAATGGTCTTTTGAAAATTTTCTTTGTTTCATAGGTTTCCATGAACAACCTGGGTCTTAACACAGAGAGGCAAACTTGATCCTCTAGGACAGTGATGGCGAACCTTTTAGAGACCAAGTGCCCAAACTGCAACCCTCACACATCATATGGGCCCCCACCTTACCCCAGACAGAGGAGGACGAAGCATTCCCATTGGGCTTCTGGGCAGAGGAGCATGTCATGTGAAAAATGTCCTCAGGCTTGAGTGGAGAGGGAGAAGGAAGCAGTCCCCTCTGGCACACATGCCATAGGTTCACCAACACTGCTCTCAGGGCAGCTTAGACTTTGTGAGAGAGGACTCAAACCTGGAGAATCATAGAACCTCAGTGGCTGAAATCTATTTCTGTCCATCCTCCAACCACAGCTTCTAGTTGGATCTCTGGAACCAAGTAAAATGAATCAAATGCCTCTCCAACATGACCACACTTGAAACACCTCTGTCACCTTTAGGGTTCCGTCCTCTTTTCCCCCATACACACACATGACTTTTCCAGGCTAAATGGCCCCAGTGCTTTCAACCAGCTCTTGGATGTTATATGATCTGAATTCAAAGGATGAAATTTCCAAGTCTAGAAAGCTTTGCAGTCTCTTCTGCTTGTTCTCCACCATTTGGTAGTAAATGCTCTCTGTGTGGATGGTTCTAGGATGCCTGCCAGCATGGGAGAGCAGAGAGGAGACAGCCCTCACATGATGTTGCACATCCTAATGAGGTTTACTGAAGGATGAGCACAGCCTTCTGGGGCTCCGATGAAAAATGAGACTAAGAACACAACTACTCTGTTCCTTGTAGATGTGTCCATCTTGGAGGCATCTTTTATCTGGCTCTAGAGAACTGTTTGATGCTAACCACTGATGGCCACACCAGGTCTGCCATCCAAGAACCAACTCACAGGACAACCAGCATACATGTTGACCCAACTTCTGGGTTCTTATGCATTGGCAGTCCTGCTATCTGGGGTTATTAACTGCTTTTCAATTTTCAGTTTGGATTTGGATTTTCCAGCATTTTAAAAGGTAGAAAATCAGGTGGACATAGTCACCAGAGGGCTAAACTTAGAGTTAGAAAGTCCTGAATTTGAATCTTGCCTCAGACACTAGCTATGTGTCCCTGGGCAAGCCAATTCACCTCTCTGAGCCTTTATTTCTCTCCTCATTAAGTGGGGTTCATGATAGCCCCAACTTTACAAGATTACTAGGAGGATCAAGTGAGATGACATACCTAGAGCTTAGAGGATCACCCTCCCTACCTTAACTTCTATAAGGAATTAAATTAAGGGTTTGACTAAATATATGAGAATTCTAAGATAATATTGTGGTCGCTAATTTAAAAATATTATCACTCAAGTCAAGTTGATTTTCAGTAGCTTTATTTACAGAGGTAGAAAGAGTGAAAGTAGAGAAATGTAAAAGAGGATAGAGTTAGAAGTCCAGCCTATCACTCTAAATGTTGCTCCAGTACTGGCTCAACCCATGCAGGGCTCATTAACCCCTCAGCCAGAAGACTTGGTGGTGAATTAAACAAGCGTTCAATCCATGTGGCTTCTTCCAAAAAGGGGAGGCCTCTCTGGAACTAATCTCTCCAGAAACCAGGAAAGGAGGGCCAGCTTCTCACTCACCCAAGCCAAAGCTCCAAAGGAGAAGATCCAGGAGCAGTCTTACCAGAAGCAATCCAAGAGCCAAAGTCCCAGGTCAAAGTCCCAAGTCATAGCTCCAAGCCACAGTTCCCAAGATCCTCCAAGCCCAAAATTCAGGCCAGAGCCCTCCTTGGACAGGAAGTTCAAGATTTTTATAGTCCTTTTCCAATATCACTTCCTGTCCCTTCCTCCACTTTACAAGAGTCAATTGCAGTCTCTAAATTTGCTTAGCACTGCCCAGGGGGTGGTCAGTTGTTTCTGAGTTGTCACCCACTTTAGTAAGTGGCTTGCTGACCTCCCTCACTTAGTGTTAAGTAGGGGTGTTTTCAGTTTTTGTTGATTAATTTAAAAATAGGCAAGGAGAGAGTCAATCCCATCTTCATAGTTCTGTCTCTTCCTTTGATTCTCTGTGAATGGTCTCATTGGGACCACGGTGGGACTGTTGGGCTTTGTGATCTGTTGAAGGGGGAAAGGAAGGAATGGGATGGTCTGCCTCATTCAGGCACGTAACCCAAAGAGAGAGAGGCCTTATGGGTGAGTGACGGGGAGGGACTTCTCCATATACCCATTATTCCTTTGGATTAGGAAGCCCCCTCATGTTGTTAGTCAGTCATTTTCAGTTGTCTCTGACTGTTGGTGACTCCATTTGGAGTTTTCAAGGCAGAGATACTGGCGCAGTTTTCCATTTATTTCTCCAGCTCATTTTACAGATGAGAAAACTGAGGCAAACAGGATTAGAAGACTTGCCCAGGGTCACACAGCTAGGAAATAGCTGAGGCCAGATTTGAACTCAGGAAGATGAGTCTTCCTGACTCCAGGCCCCCCACTCTGGCTACTGTGCTACCTTGATACCCCAAGGCCTCCCATAGCTCACCATTATTTTTCAGAATAAGAATATGGCACAAGACCGAAGCATGTGAGAAGATTCTTACCTCTAGCCTTTTTGAGGATGTACCATGCGGGCAGTAATTAGCCCCATCCATGGATTTCAGCCAGGGCTTCGTATGTTGAGGCGTCTCGCCTTTCTGGGACGCCCAAGCACATAGGTCCCCGGGGCCTGCATCAGGCACCCATTCTTGGGGCATCTTGAGGCCTTGGCTCTCTTGGATGCGATCCTCTCAGAGCTCGTTAGTCGTGTCCGTTTGTCCGTCCTCAAAGGTTGTTCCCAGAATTGAGCAGAGTCTGCCAGAGCAGGGTCTTGGGAGGGCACTAGGTGGGCTTAGCCTGAGGAAGAAGGGCCATGGGCGGGGGGGGCATTAAGGCTATGCTCAAGTCTCTGGGACTGTCACATGAAGGAGGGCTCGATCCCATTGAGCTTGTGAGCTTGGCCCCGGAGGCAGAGCTGGGAGCAGTGCAGGAAGGTGCAAAGAGGCAGACTGAGACTGGAGGCCAGGAACACTGTGTGACAAGGAGAAATGTACTGTGGGCTTCACCATGGGAGGACCGACTCTCAAATTCGGAGAGTCCATGACTTTTTTGTTGTTGTGTTTTATAATCACTGGACAGCTGGGCCTGAAGGCAGGAAGATTCAACTTCCCGAGTTCAAATCCATCTTCAGAAACTTACTAGCTCTGTGATCCTAGGCAAGTCACATAACCCTGTTTGCCTCAGTTTCTTCATCTGTAAAATGAGCTGGAGAAGGAAATGACAAACCATTTGAGGATTTTGCCAAGAAAATCCCAGATGTGGTCTCTAAGTGTCAGACGTGACTGAAAAACGACTGAATGTTTGTGATCATTCAACCCCCATTTTCCATTTTTGTTTCCGTTTTCATCCCTCCTCTGCCAGGCAGCCCCCAGGTACTCCCTGAGCCCTTCTCTCTGCTGGATGAACATGCCCATTCTCCATGGCACAGTTTTATCAGGAGGGCCCCAGGGCTGCTTTCCTGCAGGTGATGGGTGGACACGAGATCTTGCGAGGGCCCTTGGACCCTGCTGTCTATCGCCAGCTGCCTGAACCCTGGGGCCTCTGGCCAAAGCTAGCACAACTTCCCCAGGAGACCTCAAACAGGATACGGCAAGCTAATCTTATCTTCCTGGCCAGCTCCTGGCCTTACCCGAAGCACTTCTCAGCAGCAGGCTCTGTGGGAGTGGGGATGGGAATTCGGGACACGGCGAACGGGGGTCGGAGGCCTGGCCCGGCTCGCTCTGGAAGGACTCGTCACTCCCTCGTCCCCACGGCTGTCGCTTCACGGAGCTCATCTCCTGGGGCAGTCTGAGATCTGCTCTGGTGAAGGGCACCCATACAGATGGAAGCCCGGGCCCTGGAGAGAAGCCCTCAGAAGCAGGCTGGGCTTTGTCTGACCCATGGGCACCTCAGTGCTTCCCCTTAGGGTGCAGACTCCAGCCCACCTAGGTCTTCTCTTCCTTCATGATTCCCATCCAGTGGCCTGATAAAACGCTGAGATAAAAGAGAAACTGAGGCACAAGGCTCCAGACACTATCAATTTCTTAGCAAAGCTGGCAAGTGCCAGGATGTGCCCGTGACTCCCCGGCAGCCACAGACCCTTTGGAGAGTTTCCAGAGAATACCTAGAGGCAATAAAGAGGAACTGAGGCAAGTTACAGAATCTCCAGTAGTATTGACTACATTTTCCGACTGGATAGAGCTTTAGAAATCTTCCGTTATTTCTAAATCTGAGAAAGAAAGAGCAAATGAGCCTTCTCGCTGCTTGGCTGAGATATCGGTGTTGGTTAGAGGAATATTTTGCATCCGCAGGTCATGACAGTGTCTGACGGTAATAGGGAGCTCTTACAGGAACAGGGGATTTGGCCAGATTAGCAGGATTCCAGGTGTGGGCGTTCCCAGCTCCCTGAGACTATAATTCCGAACTTAGCTCGTGGGCTTAGTTCAGGAGGAGCTCAGCTTTACAGAAATAAAGAGATAAAGTAGCTCCACTACTCTGAACAGGGCCACACACACACTTGTTTCCATCGTTAAAGCAACTTATCCTGATGTGGTTTATAAGAGGAAATCTGCAAAAATTAACTGCTTGAAAAAAGCAATACGGTAACTAATTAAGAAAGCACTAAGCCCAGAAATGTGGGGATCTGAGTTCAAATGTAGCCAAGACACTTATTAGCTCTATGATCCTGGCAATTCACTCAACCCCTATTTGTCTCCGTTCCTCATCTGCCAAAAGAAGACCCTCTGGAGAAGGAAACGGCAGACAACTGCATCCAGTGCCTTTTCCAAGAAAGCCCCAAGGGCAAAAGGCCACGGAGTCACGGAGTGTCAGGCATGACTCAACAACAGCAACACTGGCTGTAATTTCAACATTCCCCCCTTTGATTCTTGGGAGACATTAGCTCCCACGAAGCAACTATTGTCTAAACGTAATCTAATATTAGCAGGAAGTGTGACTGCAGAGCAAGGGAGCCGAGTTAAGGGCCCAAAGGGAGTTCCTTAAAGCAACCCAACCTAATGGATTCACCCTCCTTGTTACATTTTTTGTCTGAAGCTTTACAGAATTCGTTTACAGAAGAATCAAGTCAGGTCAGTGGCAAACTTTTCCTGTCGTCTCATCGTCAAGTCTAAGAAAGAACACAGAGGTAAAGGATGGGACTAGTAGGAGCCGTTCTCTAGAGGGCCAGCAGACGCCATCTGAGATCTCGCCGATGTGGGCTTCTCCTTCGGGGATGTAAATCACAGCTTGCCCCCAGCCCTGCTCATCCTCGGCGGCTCTTAGCGCCATGCGGGTCCATTCACGTGCTCGGCACCTTCCTTATCTTGTGACGTTGCAGAGATGCTGCCAGGGGAGCGCCTGAGCTGTTGCCTGCTCGCCTCTTCCTCCCCCCACGTGACGAGTTCATCTTTTTATGATATAAAAGTCTCTGCTGCTGCCCTCGGCATCCCTCCCATGTACAGTTTTGGGGAATGCGAGGAAGGAGCACCAGAGCACATTTCCATTGGTGTGGCCACTGAGTCGCTCGGTCCAGATGTATTCTTCTCCATCCTGTGCTCGCTTAGCCCTGGGAGAGGATACAGAGACAGACGAGAGGTGTCTCTGGACACGGGCGAATGTCTATAGAGCACCTCTGGGTGCCCCTCAGTTAGCGGAAGGTCATCGTGGAGAAGAGGTGCTCCAACAAAAGGGTCCAGAAAGACCTCCTGCCAAGGTGGAAGCTGAGCCCGGGGCTGTCTAGAGGCAGGCGTGAGTGGGGGGAGCTCTGAAGGATGGGGGAACATCCACCAGCACGGTCACCTGTTATTGGATTCGCGGCCATCAAGGCGAGCTTGTCTACACCTGCCTCATGGCGAGTCATCGGTGAGCCTCCTGGGACGAAGGGCCCTGTTCCTGGCCTGCACGTGTAGCCCAGCACACAGAACGAGCTCCGTAAGTCCTTTTTCATCCATTTCCCATCAGGTAAAATGGAGAGGGACCAGCCGGCCCTCCTCAGCTCCCAGAGAGCTCTCCTTGGATGGGACTCCCCCAGGCCCAGGGGACGGACGGACGCTGCCTACCTGACATCCGAACCACAGCAGCCCCGCCCCTTCCTTGCCATCTTCAGGGGCATTAAGCACAGAATCACTGCGCCTCCCCCCAGACATTCCAGGCCAGCCGCGGTCTCAGGCCAAGACTGGGACCCTCCCGGGCAACACGGGCCTTCCAATACAGGCCCGGGCTGATCCGACTCCTCATCCTCCAAGGCGAGGGACAGGGGAGATCAGGGGGCGCCCCCCAGGGCCGTGGGAGTGCCCAAGCCCCAGGAACCCAGGGGCTGCGGAGGCTGAGACTTCCACATGCGCCTGGATCCCTTGGAGAAAAGCTGCCTCCTCCTGGGCCCTGCTGGCAATCCGGGGCATCTCTGCGCCCCCCGCGTTGTCTTCCTTGGCAGGGATGCGAATTCCTCCAGAGCAGCCCCTGCTCTGCTTTGGTCTTGGGATTCCCAGGGCCTAGCGGGGCCCCGAGACGTAGCCGGGGCCTAGCGATTGCTCGGCCTGGAGTGAATGACGGGGCCCTTTTGCAGTCAAGGCTTGCCCTCCCCTCCAGGCTCACAGACATCTCTAACAGCACGGCCTCCCGAGGCCCGGATGGGAGCTTGACTCTAGAGGCTCCCGTCTGTTCTAGGCAGGGGGTGAAGCCAGGCCTCGCGGGGGGCCCTCGCTGAGAGCCCAGAGAGGGCTGGAAGGTCCTTTGGGGTCAACAGTGTCAGTCCCCTGCCTTCTGGTCTTCTTTGGGCGACGGGGCAAGAATTCTGGCCCAGCCCGCCTCGCCAGGCTGGCCCTGGGCCTGAAGGCGTGGTGGAAGCGTGAGCCTTCCCCGCTCCGAGAGCCATTGGCTCAGCTGCTCCGGCCTGGGAGGTGCCCCAAAGGGCCTGTGCAGAGGCACCGAGCGGTGCTCTGTCACAGAGGAAAGGAGGGAGCACGCGGCTCAGCAGCCTGCCTAACCCCTGTCGGGAGAGAGTTCGACTCCAGGCTTTCCAGAGGGTTCCAGGAAGAGCTGGAGGAAGCCAGCCAAGACTCCCGGCGGGCCTGGCTGCGTCCGGCCCCGTCCAGAATCGCCCTCCTGCACCCACCGGTTCTGGGAACAAATAGGCGCCATCGCCCGGGTGGAGTCACGACCTGTGGACGCTGGCAGCCCTCGGCTCTTCGGAGTCCATTATGGTGCGGGAGGAGCCCCCACCTCCTTCTGGGGATGAGACGCGGCTGTCTCCGGCTCCCCCCGGCATGAAGAAGGGGCATCTGGGTGGCAGGTGGGGAAATATGGAGGAGAGACTCGGGCTGGGCCCCAGGGCCCGGGAGACAAGAGC
Source organism: Gracilinanus agilis (assembly GCF_016433145.1). Classification (NCBI taxonomy): domain Eukaryota; kingdom Metazoa; phylum Chordata; class Mammalia; order Didelphimorphia; family Didelphidae; genus Gracilinanus; species Gracilinanus agilis. The sequence continues at coordinate 297,422,144 of NC_058135.1, read as the reverse complement.
TCGGAGGACCCTGGCAGGAGAGGACCTGGGCCCAAGCAGGCCACTGCGCCGGGGGCTGACCCGTCCTGCTTCCTCTGGCCACTCGCCCCAAGCAGCCGACAGACCCTGCCAGGAGGAGCTTCCCAGGGAGGTCTCAGGCCAATCCTCCAGCCCAGGCCACTTTGGGGGCCATCTCAGGATCGCATTCCTCTCTCCTGCTGGGAGGGAAACTGAGTCACCCCTTGGGAAGGGACCTGTAGAAGGCCTCGTGGGTATGTGGAAGACAAGAGGACTCCTCTCTCCAATCCCAGAGCCAGCACGGCCCTTTTAGACCCTCTAACCCAGGCGTGCCAGAGGAAAGAGGAGAGGTACACTGCTCAGTGAATAGAGAGCCAGGCCTAGAGACTGGGGTCCTGGGTTCGAATTTGCTCTCAGACACTTCCTAGCTGTGTGACCCTGGGCAAGTCACTTCGCCCTCATTGTTGAGCCCTTACAATTCTTCTGCCTTGGAAGTGATCCACAGTATTGATGCTAAGAGAGAAGGTTGGGGTTTCTATAATAACGATAACAGAACTGGGCCCGTCCTCAGGACATCGGGGTTCTCTGAGCCTGAGACCTCAGGTTGCTCTAAGCAGAGCCCAGCACAGGAGGCTTGGCAGGTAGGTGATGCATCCTCAGATTGCTGGACATGGAGGCCAGATGCCCTGAGTTCAAATCCTGCCTCAGTTACTCTGTGTGACCCTAAGCAAGGCACTAAATCTCAATCAGTTTATAAAAAATCTGTAAAATGGGGTTAGCACTAGCAGCTGCCCTGGGCACGGGCCAAAGAGACCCGTGTCTTCCTGCCTTTTGCCCCCCAGTTTTCCATTGAAAGCCCTGGAATCTGTCTCCACACACCTTCCCAGACTCCCTAGCCAGATTTCCTCTTCCGGCCAAATGGCCATTCTCCGTGAGCCTCCCACTACACGACCTCCTGCTTCCACACCTTTGGCCTGGCTGCTCCCTATGCCTGGAATGCTCTCCCTCCTCCCTGTGCCTCTGGAAATCCCTCACTTCCTTCACATTTTGGCTCAAGCCTTCCTCCTCCAGGAAGCCTTGCCTGCTGCACCCCCATTATTGTACTGACCTCCCCCTAAAGCTCCTCTGGGTGCATGAGTCTGTACAGATAGGTGGCTAGAGGTAGACCTTTGCTGCCTGCATCCATTTCTTTGGGCAGAGGGTATGAGGGCAGGGCTTGTCCCTATGCCCCTCGGGCCTCCGCTGGAGCCTGGCACCTCCTGGGCCCTTGCGGAATGACCCAGTCCAGGAAGGACCCCCACAGGAGGCCCCCTGCCCATGCCCCAGTTTCTACTGATCACCCCTGGCATCCTGGGCCAAGTCCTAGAACTGGGGTTCAAAACCCAGAGCCAGAGGTCCCAGCCCTGCCCCAGCGGGCTTCCGGCCTGCCCGAGAGCCCCGCTCGGGCTCTGCGGCCACTCCTTGGAACGCGCCTCTCGTGCTTGATGTGGGAGGGTCTGAGAGTGCAGCTCCCCCTGGTGGGAGAGGGCCGGGGGGCAGCGAGGGGCCAAGAGCTCTCCGGGAAAATGTGCCTCATCCTGTCCGCCCCTGCCCCTGCCCCTGGCCCCGGGACCCTCCTGCCCCAGTAATTTTCCGTGTCTGGGTCAGTGCCTGATTTATTGCTTCGAGTCAGGGCAGGGCAGCCTCTCCCCACTTTCTGGTGTCAGCCTTCCTGGGGGCACTGCTGAGGTCCCTTCCCTCTGGCCAGAGGTGAGGGGCAGCATCCTTGGCCCTGTCTGGCCTTCCTCGGTCTCCCCTCTCTGCAGTGAGGGACCCAGACACATCCATGATGCTACGAGCCCAGGCGCCTCCTTGGGGGGAAGGGAGAGGAGCAGACTTAGTAAGTCAGACTGGAAGAGGCTGGAGGATCGACAGGGGCTGTGGGGGTGCCTTCCTTGTGTCTCCTGTGCCTGGCACAGCACCTGGCACATAGTAGGTACCTAATCGATGCTTTCTGATCAATCAATCGATTGATTGCTGGTGTGTACCCAGGCCTGGGGGGAGGACTAATGACCCCACAAACCATGCCAGGGAGAAATGGCCAAGGCTTTGCAAGAGGCATCCAGGCTCTCTCCAGGGTGGCAAGGCTGGTCAAGCTAGATGGAACAGGGCACAGAGCACTGGGCCTAGAGTTAGGGAGACCTAAGTTCGAATTCAACCATAGACACTTATTAACTGGATGACCCTGGACAAGTCATTTAACCTTGTCTGTCTCTGTTTCTTCATCTGCAAAATGGGAGCAACCTTTCCAGGGTTGTTGTGAGGCTCAAATGAGATCAGATTTGTAAAGTATTTTGCAAACCTCAAGACACTAAATAAATGCTAGCTATTGCTTCTGCTGGGGCAGCTAGATGGGAGAGTGGACAGAGGATCAGGCCTGGAGTCTGAAAGATTCAGCTTCCTGAATTCAAATCCAACCTCAGACATTTCCTAACCAGGTCTCTGGGCAAGTCACTTCACCTTGCTTGCCTCAGTTTCCTCACCTGTAAAATGAGCTGGAGAAGGAAATGTCAAGCCCCAATGGAGTCATGAAGAGTCAGACACAACTAAAACAACAATAGTGATACGGTGCTTTGAGGTTTGCAAAGTCCTTTACCATTCCCTTCCCCTTTGATCCTTATAACAATCCTGAAAGGTGGAGACTTTTTTACAGAGAAAGAAACTGAGGCATCAGTTTACAGAGAAAGAAACTGAAGCATCGCCTGACTTGTAAGTGTCTTAGGCTGGATTTGAACTCATATCTTCTAGAGTCTAGGTCTGGTACCCTGTGTACTACGGTGCCCCTTGGCTTCCTAGAGAAGGGCAGAGAGAGAGGAATAATGGGATAAAGGGATGGACAAAATGATGAAGGAAGGAAGGAAGGAAGGAAGGAAGGAAGGAAGGAAGGAAGGAAGGGAGGGAGGGAGGGAGGGAAGGAGGGAGGAAAAGAGGGAGGGAGGGAGGAAGGAGAAGAAAAACAATTTTTCAAGGCAATAAAGCAGATTATAATTTATTTGCCAACATAAAACATTCTACTACATATCTGAAAAAAATAAAATGGGAGTCCAACATAGCACAGACAAATTGTCCATGAAATTGAACTTTTAAAACTCAGTAAAGGGTAATTATTATTCCCATATTCTAACAGAGAAAGAAGTGCCTTTAAGATAACAGTCATTATAACTGATCTTTAGCTGATCAAACTCCTTCACCAAGGCCCTATTCAAGGGTCTCACTGTCATGGCATGGCGATGATCCTGTGTTCTCAAAGGCCCTGGAAATGGAGCATGAGATTAGATAGGCTCTATTAAGCTGGAAAGGTTTTGAAATAGGCTCAGCAACAAACNAGGGAGGAAGGGAAAGAGGGAGGGAGGGAGGAAAGAAGAAAGGAAGGAATGGAGGGAAGGTGGAAGGGAGGGAGGAAGGACTAAAAAAGCACTTTGGATGTGTTTGCTGTGTGCCAGGCCCCGTGCTAGGAGCAGCCCTGAAAACAAAAGAAGAGAGGCAAGACTGGCACTCAAGGAACCCAAACTCTAATGAGGGAAGATGGCAGTGGCTGACCAGGGTCAGCTAGGGCAGCACCTGGAGGAACAAGGCATGCTGGGATGTCCTTGCCAAGAAGGGGACCCTCAACCCAATCGTTGTCATTGGACAGCGTGGGGTGGCCTGAAACCAGGCTAAGTTAGGGACACGAATAAGATGGAGGGAAGGGAAGGGAAGAATGGAAGGAGGGATGGATTGCTGAGTGAATGGAAGGATGGATATATGCAGAGAGAGAGAGAGGAGCCATAGAGGGTGGAAGAGAGGGAGGGACAGACGGACGTCAGGTGGACAACTCAGTCTTCAGTTCACCCAGCAGCCACGAAGCCCCTCTGTGTCCAGGGCCTATGCCAGATCTGGGGGTACCAAAGTCCAGCCAATCTTCCAGGCTCTGACCTAAGCGGCTGGCAGCAATGAGGAGAACTGGTGGCGGCAGGAGTGGGGCCAGAGGGAGAGGGAGATCAGAGGAAGAGAGTGGCAGAAAGGGAGGCAGGGAAAGAGCCATTTCCCTTGGAGGCCTGGGCTCAGGGGCCATTGCTAGGAAAAGCGCTGCAGGGGAGAAGACTGCTGCCCCCCAGCAGCTCTGGGATCCCCAGGGTTCCTGGTGTCAGAGTGGCCGGTAATGGATGGGAGGGGGACTGCCTGACCAGGGACCCCGGTTCCTGCTCCTTTCTGCCCCCTCTGCCACAGCCCGCCTCCACCCCATGTTCTGGTGTGTCCAAAGCCTTAGAAGCCAGCTGGTCCTTCAGGCCCTCCTCTGGGCCAACCCCTATTTCTGCTGCCTTTGAGAGGAAAACCCAGCGGAAAGCAGCTCAGGCTGCCCAGGTAGAGACCCGGGGTACAAATGCGCTCAGGGAACTTCCTGGACTTGCAGCTGCCCAGCGTGGACTTTTCTCTACAAGAGGGCAAACGGGACATGGGCAGCAGCCGCCCTCAGACCCACAGGGTTGGCACAAGAACTGTTTATCTTTGAGCTTTGTGGGTGTTTTCCAGAAATCCCCCCCAGGAAGACAGGCCTGTGTGCGTAAGGGATGGGAGTGACCAGGATGCCCATTAATCATGGTCCGGTGCGCTGGGCGGGCCCTTCTGGGGATCAGCTGGCAGGGGCTGGAGGCCCCCCTGCTTCAGGCCCTCATGCTTCTGGTCTTTCCTGGGCCCAGCTTACCTTTTCAGTCTCCCTCAACATGACTCCCCATCCTGGGATCTGGCTGAACTGGCCTCTCTGTTCCTCCCATAATTCTCCATCTCCCACCTCCAAGCTTTGTCCTGGCCATCCCCAAAGCCCGTAATGCATTCTCTCTCTAGACCAGCACCTCAAAGAGTCCCTTCTCTTCAGCCTTAAACCTTCCTGATCCCCTCCCAGCAGCCTGTGTCCTCCCCCCTTTCCCTCTGCTCTTCCCTCTCCCTCCCTCCCAGGCTGCCTCGTATGTCATCTTTGTTGTTCTTCAGGACCCCGTTGGGGGTTTTCTTGGTGGAGATACTGGAGCGCTTGGCCATTTCTGTCTGTCTTGTTTTACAGATGAAGAAACTGATGCAGAAAGGGTTAGGTGACTTGCCCAGAGTCATACTGCCATTAAGTGAGGCCAGATTTGAACTTGGGTCTGCCTGTCCTGGCACTCTGTCCACTGTGCCAGCCAGCCATCCCTCCTCCCACCTCAGCAGTCTGGATCTGTTGGTACTGCTCCACTCCACGTTGAGGCCATCTCTGTGTTGGCAGGTGTCCTGGGGAGCTCCCTGTGTCCTGTTACTGCTGAAGTTCCACGGGCACCGAGTGCCAGTGCTGAGGGCAGCCCCAAAAGGTCCTACAGACTGACTGGTACTAAGTGGGGGCTAGGAAGGACCCTGGACACAGTCTCAACCAGCCACCTCAGTGACAAGCAGATACTCCGGAGGGTAAGGAAGCAAGACTTGCCCAAGGTCACAGAGCTACTGAGTAGCAGAGGCAGGATTTGAACTCGGGGCCTCAGATTCCCAAGGGCCCAGGGTCCTTCCCACTGTACTTGCTGACAGCAGAGTTGGACCTTGTGACTTCAGCCTTTTTGGGTCTCAGTCTCCCCTTCTGTAAGATGAGGGGTTGGGCCAGATCTGCATCCAAGTCTCTAATCCCCTTACCCATGAGGCAGCTTCCTGGCTGGTCCAAGTCTTACTCAGGCTGCCCTCTGGCTCCTGGGGGACAAACATGCCAGAGTTGGGGAAGGATGAGGTCAGGACAGGAAGGAGCTCAGGAGGGTTCAGGCCAGAAGCTGCTCCTCATCCTGGCATCCTAGGCTCTCCGCCCCCTTCACGAGGGGCATGCCCAGCCCTAGAATAAGGCAGAGGCAGCCCACATCCACCACGCTTGCGGGCAGAGGCCAGGAAAGTGATAGTTCTTCCTGCCCCAAGACCATCAGTCAGTCAGCCAGCCAGCCAGCCAGCCAGCCAGTCCACCCTTCCCCTCCTGATCCTAGGCTCCCTCTGGCTGGGCCGTGACAGGGTCTGCTCTGGCCTCCTTCTTCCAGGAGAAGGGCCGCCTCCCAGCAGATGTCCTATTATTCCCCTTCCTATGGTAGGTGGCCGGTGGGAGGCCTGCTGGTCTTCTCAGGCCCTACCTGCCCCGAGAAGAAACCCGTGAGTGCCCTCCCCAGACTTGGCCTTCAGGCAATCACTACCTGCCCCCCCTACCCCCGTGTAGGAGCACCCTGTGACCTCCCCCCCACCAGACTCTTTCTTGGCCTTCAGGGCTCCCGTGCCCCAGCTTCAGGAAGCCTCCTCTGCTCTCCCCTGGCTGAACGTGTCCTTGCCCTCCTCAGCCTTGCCTGGCACCTGGCACCTGGCTCAGAGCAGCAGGAGCTCGCTGACCGCATCAAGTCCCTCCCTTACCTTCCCCTTTCCTTGTCTACACAGCCTTATTGTCTCAATGTCATTTCTTGGGTTCAGATCCACAGAATACACGTTGGAGATTTCCCAGAGGGCAATGGGAAGGTAGCTGGCATCGGGGGTGAGGGCAGATGGGGCAGAGACAGAGACTCGGGACCAAAGAGGAGATCCTAGCACAGAAACCCTGAAAGGGGCAGCATCCCAACAAAGATGGCGGACCGAGAAAGGTGCCACAGGGCGATGGCTGGTGGTGCAAGGCAGGAGAAAGTGAAGGAGGCCTCTGGCGCCCTACTTGGCAAAACTGGAAGGCCAAGGCTGAGTCCCGTCAACTGAAGGCGAGAATCGCCCCTTGGGGATGTCAGAAAGCTGCTGGAGCCTTGGGGTCTGGGAAGCTTTGGCTGCTGCCACCCCTCCTCGGCCCTGGAGAAGGAAAGCTCTTTGGGGTTAGGGACAAGGGCACGGGCCTCCAGCAGACACTGAAGAAGTATTTTCTGATTGGGAGTGGTCTAGCTTGCTGGCCCAGGTCCAAACCTCCAGGGGCAGTGGGTCGCTCCGTGCCAGCCAGGCCACTGGCCTCCCTGTGGGCAGAGTCAGGAACTCCACGGGCCAGAGGAGGCTATGGATATTGGCTGCAGGAGGGATACGGATATGGGCAAGGAGGGTTTGGAGAAAGAGGCTGCCAGCTCTGGCAGGCGGGAACCAAGGGAGACACAGCTCCGAGCAGCGGTAGGAGATGGGGGCGCCCTGATCATTGGCCAAAGAGGAAGTGGCCCGGCCCCTGGCACCTGCGGCATTCACATTTCACATAGCTGGTTTCTTGTGAAGGGAGACAAGAGGCAAGCTGAGGCAGGCCCTGAGTCCACGAGCTCGGCTAGGAGAAGGGTTTGTTTCCCCCCTGGGAGGCCTGCCTGCATTCTCTGCTCACACCTTTTCTTCCCCCCGGTTCTAGTATGGAGGTCTGCTGAGGGCACAGAGGGTACCCTCTGGAACTGGGAGCACCCTGGCACCAAGAGGGCAGGGCAGCTCCCCTGAGGGCTGTCGGGGCTCTTTCTGCCAAGGGCTGTCTCTTGTGCTCCTTAGACAAGTGCAGGTAAGGCAGGGGTCCCCACAGCACCCTCCAACTCCCACCCCAAGGGGCTGCCCTGCCCAGGGCAAAAGGGACAAACTCTGCTTTTGCTGCAAAGCCATGGGCTGCAAAGGGAAGGGGCGGCCTGCACCCTCCTTTCTCCAGAGCCTGGGATCCCCAAGTCCTGTGGGTGACCCCTAGTGGCTGCAGGGAAGCTTTACCAGGAGACGCCCCGTCACCATCCTCCCAGCCAGAATTTCCTGAGCATAAGCTGTGGGTGACGCTGGGGGGCTAAGTGAGAGGAGACAAGTGGCCCGAGGACCCTCTACCCAAAGCCTGGCCAGGCCATATTGGGAGGATCCACCAGAGGTCTGGGCCCTGGCCCTGCTCTGGGAGAGATGCTGGACAGCGCCCAGAGAGCATCCTTGGAGGAAGTGGAGCTCTTTGGCAGGGAGGAGGGAGGCTTGGGGGGGCTCAGCCCAGAGAGGACCAGAGACACCCCCCGAGGTGCCTTGAGAAGATTCTGGCTGGCTGCCCCTGCCCTGGGGGCTCCAAAGGGGGCCTCAAAGGCCGATGAGAAGAGGGCCCGTGGAGGTGCCCCCTTGGAATGTCTGCTTGCCTGGGGTGGCTTCCAAGGCTCCTCTGGCTCATCCTGGCCCTGCTCTCTGTAATTGGGGCAGAGGCCAGCTCGCCCCAGCCCTAGGCCTCCCTCCCATTTGGGGAACATACGACAAGCAACTCTTCTTTTTTAAGCCTTCCCTTCCATCTTGGAATAGGCTCTAAGTATGGGTTCCAAGGCAGAAGAGCAGGAAGGCTTAGGGTTAGGGTTGCACGATTTTATTAAAGGGTAAAAAGAGCTTGACAAGATCAGAAGATAAATATCGGAAGAGGGGCAGTGTGGGCACGGCCAGGGCTCAGCCCCTGGACTTCAGCAGGGCCCGGCGGGAGCGACTCTGCAGGTCCTTCTTGCCCTTGGTCAGAGGAAGGCCACACACGGTGTCCTGGCAGCCGCAGCTCTCGATGTAGGTGTACTCGTGCTGCAGCGTGCCCCCTCCCTCACATTCCAGCTGCACCGTCTTCTGGCTTGTCTTCACCTCCTGGCAGCAAGAGCACTGATGGTCCATGCTCTGGGACTCCTCCAGGTACCTGGGAGGAAGGCAGGGATGGCCAGGTCAGGGGCTTCGGGGGGCTCAAGCAGGGAACAAATAGGGGCTGGCCACCCACTCTCCCAGCGTCCTCATAGGCCCCGGTAGCCACTGTCACGCAGCAGCAACGTCTCCTGGAGTCTCTCCCTGCTCTCCGGCCTCCCACCAAATCCCACTGAGAGCACATCCAACGCCAGGCGCGCTTTCATCGGGGAGAGGGACGAGGTCACCAGCTAGTCACGGCGGCTGAGTTCTAGGCCGCCTTCAGCCCTTCCTCCCTGGGACTTCCTGGGCCAGCCCAGCCTGCCAAAGAGGCCTCTGCTCCACGCACTCTCCAGGAGGGTGAGGAAAGGCCCCCCCCCGCAGCTCTACAATGGCCCACCCAAGGCCAGGCCCCCCTTAGATTCCCTCTCCTACCCCGTACCACCCTCAGGACCTCGACTTACCTAGCAAATGTCCCACAGGCTCCCGAGCAGTGATTGACCACCAATTCCTTCTTGCAATTCCCCACGGAAATCACCTTCTTGCTTGGCACCGTGGCACAAGGTATCCTGGTCTCATTGCGGAATGTGCCTGGGAAGGAAAGGAGGCAGGGAGGGCCTCAGGAACTCGGGAAGTGTCTGTGACTGGACAGGACTCAATCCCTCCAGGCTTCTCCAGGCCTTCCCTAATCACTAGCACCAGACACTCCTTTACTGCACCTGCCTCTTCTCTCCTGTCTCCAGATCCAAGAGCCTTGTTCTGAGCCTGCCTATCAAAATACTGGCACAGCTAAACTGGGCATTACCCCCTGCACACACCTAGCCTGGTGCCCCCCCACAGAAGTTACTTTAATATTGGAGGAAAGGAAAGGAAAGGAAAGGAAAGGAAAGGAAAGGAAAGGAAAGGAAAGGAAAGGAAAGGAAAGGAAAGGAAAGGGGAAAGGGGAAAGGGGAAAGGGGAAAGGGGAAAGGGAAAGGAAGGGAAGGGAAGGAGGGAAGGAAGGAAGGAAGGAAGGAAGGAAGGAAGGAAGGAAGGAAGGAAGGAAGGAAGGAAGGAAGGAAGGAAGGAGGGAAAGAGTAGGATGCTTCCAAAAGTGAGAGCCTCATTTGACCCATAGGAGATGGTGTGCCCTTCCCCTCTTGTCCTGGGTCTTCTCAGATCAGCAGCCCCACAATTCCTCCAACCCACACTCGGCTCAGGAGTAAAGCTCTTTCCCCTGCTCCCCCCCCCCATCCCCTCCCAGAGAGGACACTCTCTCCACTTCTGACCAAGTCCAAGTTGACCAGCCAGGCTCTCTCAGCCGCACCAGAGCTGGGTACTCACATGTCTTACAGCAGCCATTAGCCATCAGCTTGATGGTGCCCTAGGAAAGAGGGAAGAAGAGCTTATGTGACCTCCCAAAGGCCCCTAGAAATAGGAGTTCCCATTGCTAAAATGTCTTCGGGGCTCTAGAGGGTCCCTGGAGAGCCTGGAGAAGCCAAAGCTCAGGGATGCCTGAAGGGTTATCATGGGGGGAAGAATCTGCCTAGTGCTGCTTGGCCCCAGAAGGCAGAACCACGAACAAAGGGGAAGCAAAATCATTCTGCGCGTCAGGAAGAACTTCCCAGCATGCCAGGGGCTGCCTCAGGAGGTGCTGGGTCCCCCTCCCTGAAGGTCTTCAAAGGGAGGCTGGAGGGGGGTTGCAGCTGGGTGGTTCAGTGGATTGAGAACCAGGCCTAGAGATGGGAGGTCCTGGGTTCAAATCTAGCCTCAGACACTTCCCAGCTGTGTAACCCTGGGCAAGTCACTTGACCCCCATGGCCCACCCTGACCGCTCTTCTGCCTAGGAGCCGATACACAGTACTGACTCCAAGATGGAAGATGAGGGGTTAAAAAAAGGGAGGCTGGAGGACTGTTTGGGGGCAGGCTGGCAGATGGATGGCAGGTTCTCGTCCCCCCGTGCCTCCATGAGCCCCCCCACTCCGGCCGCCTCCCCACCTCAGCACCCTGAAGGAAAACTCTGGGGAAGCGGAATGGCCGGGGCGGGGGGGCCACTCACCGGCACGCAGGAGGCCACGTCCAGGTCGGGACACGTGATCTCGGAGACGGAGGAGATGAGCTGCCCTTGGATCTTCACGCAGCTGTAGATGGTGCAGTTGTCCTGAGGGTCATTCTTCATCTCGCCAGGCTGGGGGTGCCGAGAGGAGGGCGGGATGAGGGACGAGAGCCCGGGCAGCTGCGGAGCTGCTCTCTCGGCGTTCTCTTCCCTCTGGAGCGGATCCGAGCACCCCTCGGGCCCACGATACCAGGGCTGGGCGGGGGGCCACACTGACCTTGAGGAGCAGCAAGTCGCCCGTCTGGTGCATCACACAGTGGGTCTGCTCGCACTTGGGGCAGCATTCACCTGGCACTTTGACAGCTTCGAAGCCCTGGGAAGGACCCAACATTGAGCAGGGGAGTCTGACCCCAGGAGGGGCCTGGAGCCCAGCCGGGAGGAGGCAGAGGGGATGGCGCTGGCCCGAGTCAGATCCGGGTACCGTTCCCGGGAGGCCGGGGGGGGGGGGGCTGAGAGGGAAGCCAGCGGGAGGAGTAATGAGCCCCCCAGCACGGGAGGAAGCACTCACGGGCTTGCAGGAGACATTGCAGGGCACGTGTGAACACGAGATGATGTTCAGGTGAGACGTGGCGTTGACCTTCTCCGTACAGAAGCAGTCTTGGCACTTGTCAGAAAATACTGGCGCTCCCGGCTGTGAGGGTGGGGGTCGGGGTGTTGGGAGGTGCAGAGAGACAGAGAGAGTCAGAGACAGACAGAGAGGGAGGCTCTGGGGGACGAAGCAGGGCCCTGCATCTTGTGCTACATGTCCTGCCAGGCTGAGCTGGGGCTCCCTGCCCCCCCACCCCCGCCCAGGTGGCCTGCCCCGGCCATGTCCAGGGAGGCTGGAGAGCTCACCTTGTATTCGGCCTCCCCCAGGACACAGACACCCTTGGGCTCTAGAAGGCACAAAGGAACAGGCAGGCTGTCAGGACTCGTGGCTTGCCGGGCTTTGTCCTGGCCCTTCCCTCAGTGGCTTCCAGCCCGCCACCATCCCCCTCTCTCTAGCCAATAACGACTCCCAGGGCAGCCTGGACAGAAGCTGCCCGGGTTCCAGGCTTCTGAGTTTCCTGCCCGCGGGCATTCCTCAAGGCCCTCCTAAGCCTCCCAACAACTTGGAGGAGACTTCGGGGCCGGCTGCCCAAACTCTCCCCGGAGCATCAGGCCTGGATCTCCCTCCACCCCTGGAGCTCCTCCCATTGGGGCAGTCGGGCAGGGACCCTTGTTGGGGGCGTTTCTGTCTCCAGGTCACCCTGCCGTGCCTGGCACACAACAGGGGCATCAAAGCTGGTTCAAGGCTGTCCAGTGGCTGCAGGACAGGAGCTGGGCCTGCCCTCAGCAGCCTTCTGCCCTTAGTCAGCCCTGTCCCTGCCCCTTCTCCTCCCCGGGCTCGGCAGAGATGGCGCCCAGCCCAAGGCCCTGGGCCACAGCAGCCCGGTTCCCGCCCCTTCCTTCGCTGGAGGCCTCCCTGGGCATCCCTCCAGCGGCAGGGAAGCGGCCCCGGAGGATGCCCTCTCTCTGCCCTGCCGCGGGGCAAGACTCACCACAAGTGTGGATGGGGCAGCACCTGCCGGGGACAAGCTGCGTCTTCAGCTGGAATCCCACAGAGCACGCGGGTGGCTTCGCCTGGCACAGGCTAACGTTGCACTCTGTGGGGGCAGAAAGAGATTCGGGAAAGCAGCCCGGAATCACGTGCCAAGAGCCGGCAGACCCAGAGCACCAGAGGAAAGAGCCCGGGTGCCCCGAAGCATGGAGGGCGGCTCTCTTTGGGGTGGCAAAGAGGCGGGCCTTGAGGGCACGTGCGCCGGCCGTGGGGAAGGGCCAAACAAGCCGCGATGGGGAGCCGCGATGACGAAGGGGCTCCCCTCCAGAACTGTGGGAAGAGCTGCAGGAGATAACAGAGGGGGAGGAGGAGAGCCGAGAGAACGTCCTATACGGGCAGCCTCCAGGGGATGGCCTGAAGCACGGACCCCGAGGACGGAACCTCCGAGCACAGCCGACACCTTCCCGGGTGCGAAGGAACGAGGGAGGGCTCAGATCCCTGGGAGTGGATTCTATTCGATAGATGTTTAGAGAGCCCTGCCCGGGGATCCCCAGGGGGCGGGGTGGGCTGATCCTCCATGCCAGGGTGCCAATGGGGTGAAACGGCCGGAGAAGCCCCGCTGCGCCCAGCGCCTGCCTCCGCGGCCTCAGGGCACCAGTGACTTACTGCAGGAGGTGACGTTGCAGCAGGTGTCGCTGGGGTCCACCTCGGTGACGGGGTACGTGCCGTCCTCCTGGCACGTCTCGGGCTTCGTCTGGCTGCACTGCTTGGCCTCGCACACGATGCCGCTGCCTCCTTCCAGGCAGATGCAGTTCTTGCAGTCAAACTCAAAGCGTTCCCCAAACTAGCGGGACACAGAGAGGCAATAGGGAGCGGGAGGGGGGAGGGACTCAGGGAGGGAGCGGAGACCCCCACAGGCCGCCTGACCGCCCGGGACCAGGAGAGAGCCCCCCCCCAATCTGGGTCTGCCACTGCCCGGCGCCAGCCCTTCAGAGCGGGGCTCGGATCTCTGCAAAGCCGGGAGGAGCCCGGGGCCAGGGGGCCTCCCACACGGGCCAGCAGGCTCAGCCCTGGCTGCCTTGTTAAGAGGGACGGGGCGAGGCCGCCTCTCCTGGATCCCCCTGTGGTGCAGGGGGGGTCCCCCTCTCTCACGCTCCCCGCACCCCGGCCCTGCCCAAGGCGACAAAGACTGACCTCTCTGGGCACATTGTCTGGTCCCACACAGCCTGGAGAGGAAGAGAAAGAAGGGGCCGGTGAGGGGGGGCAATTCAGGCCCGAGCCCCCCTGAGGAGCGGCTGGGGGCAGGGGACCTACCGCAGGTCTCCACACAGACGTCCACACCCGGGGCGAAGCTGGTGGTCCCCTCCGGGCAGAAGCAGCCTTCCATCGTTCTGTTGTCCCGGGGCTCCTCGGAGCTGGGAGAATGGGGAGGGCAGGGTCAGGCTCGAGGCCTGGGGGGGAAGGAGGGGGGTCTCCACACACTGACCCCCTCTGGGGGGCTGAGGAAGCACTGAGTCAGCAGGGGGACGGGCAGGGTGAAATGGGCCTCCGCAGACTGGCAGGGCGCTGCCCAAGGTCTGAGCTTCGGGCCGGGACAAGCTGCGAGGGACGAGGAGGGGGCCGGGGCCGGCCGGAGGAGGGGCCCCTTACCTCGACTTGCAGGTCGGCTCTTCAGCAGGGCCGCACGCCTTGTACTCCCTGTGAGCTGGGCACGTCACATCTGGGGGACAGAAGGCAAACCCATCAAGCCTGACGTGCTCCCCCTTCCTGCCCTTCCTGCCCTTCCTGCCCTCTGCACTCCTGAACAAAGCCGCCATCCATGCTCCATCAGTCCGCTCATCCCCCCATCCGACCTCCCACTCCCCCACTCCCCAGGCTGTCCCACCCAGCCAGCCAGCCAGGCCCACCGCAGTGAGAGGCTCAGGAAACGGTGGGAACTCAGACGAGGGGAGGACAGAGGGAGGCCACTGGGACCCTCCTCACCTCCCTCTCCTGCCCCTTTTCCTCTCCCCCTCTCCCTCCCTCACAGTCGTTCCTGCTCTCACCTTCCTGAGCCCCCCCCCCAGTGGCCTGGCACGGGGCTGGGCTGCCCATCCTGGCTGTGGGGTGTGGAAGGCAGAGCGGCCGCTGGGCGACCCTACTCACCACAGGCACCGTGGGCGTGCTCTCGCCAGCTAATGCAGATGCCCTCCTGTGCACAGAGGGCCGCGTAGGTCTGCAGGCTGGCACACTCCATGCCAGAGTCAGGCACGAAGCAGCTGTCAAAGATGCAGGCTTCGTAGTAGTGCTGGGGTGGGGCGTGCTGGTGGCACTTGGCGAATAGGCTGAGGGGAGAACAGGAGCCCCTTATCTGTCTGCCTGGGGTCCTCCGAGGCGTTCGGTGCCCCTGCTGCCCGCCCAGACACCCTCCACCAGCACCCTCCAGCTGGTTCTGAAGCCTGGTCCTCCGGGCCCCCACCCCAGCGGGAGGCACCTTGAGTGCACCTGGCACCTCGTTGCCAGGAGCTCTGGGGAGACCCACAGACATGCCTGGCAGACCCACCTCCACCAAGGAATGAGGGAGCCTTTGAGAAACCTCAGGCCAGCATGAGTTGGATCTGGGAAAAGGTAACTGAGGCAAGAAGGTTGGGGAAGGAGAAGATGACCCGACAGACTAAGACCCCAAACCTTCTTCCCCACTGTGGCTGCTGGGCAGGAGAGAGATTATGGGAGGGGATCTCTAAGCTGGAAGGGACCACCAAGGCACCCAAGCCAACTCTCTCCCTGCGCCAGCATCCCTCTGCCCGCTTCTGATGGGATACCCTTGAATAATGCCCCTGAGGGGGCGCTCACTACTTCACCTGCCACTTCATGGTCACTGAGCCGCCCAGGTTATGGAGGGCTCCCCCTAGCCATGCACCATTGCCTTCCCAGAGGTCTCTGAGCTCCTCCTGCTGCCTCTGGGCTGAAAGCCGCCCCCCATATCCTGGCAGGAACGTGCGGTGACTCGGAAGAAGTAAAGAGGCCCCCCTCCCTTTCCCAAGTTCTCCTCTGCACAACTGGGGATCTGAGGACACATTCCCTAGTCTGCATTCCAGCTCCAAGTCGGGGACCCTGTCCCTGACTCAGTGGCCAAGGTCACTTTGATTCCCTGAGCCTCAGTTTCCCCCTCTGTAAAGGTGTAAAGGAGAGGTTTGGACTCAGTTACCCACCCCCAAGGTTCCTTCCAGCTACAGCTCTGTACAATCCTGTAGCTCACTAGAGGCCAGGACACCTGGGTCCTCACCTCAGCTGCTGCACAGCCTACCGACCCCACCGGTTAGAAGAGTTCCCATCTGCAAAATGGGCTCCTGAGACCCCAGCGAAGGTGGATGGAGAGAGCTGAGAGCTTGCCCAGTGCAGCAGAAGCACCAGCCAGACTAGGGGCCAGCAGTGCCTTCGGGGCACAGAGTTTTCTGGGACCCGCGGCCAGCCCTGCCACGTTCGGCCCTCCCATGTCCCTATGAAGCAGGAATGCTCTAGGCAGCTGTGATTGTCCCCATTGACACAAGGGAAAAGGGAGGCTAAGCAAGGGAAAGGGGCAGATAGAGAAGGAGCTGGGGTTATCGCTCAGGGGGCAGTCTTCAGGGGGTTACCTGCTCTTGATGAGCTCGCAGAGAGGCGAGGGGACACAGCCCTCGGGGGGCGTCTGCCCTCCAGGCTGGGTGACAGAGGGGGATTTGGTCGTGGAGATGGTGTGAGGGCAGTGCGGCTTCGAGGGGTCATTCACCACCCACTCGTCGGCCATGATTTCACAGTCTGAGATGACCTCCCCGCTGGGCAGCATGCAGTCGTCAGCTGTGCTGTTGGTGCAAGTACCTGGGAAGGGAGAAAAGCCCTCCAGGATCTCCAAAGCCAGGCCCTGAGCCAGGTGCCTGGGATGCCCCCAGCTGCCCATTGGCCATGGGGCGATGCCAGCAGTCTGGCTGGGGCTGGGGCTGGGGCGGCAGGAGGGGACCACGAAGCCTCAGAGCATTCTGGGGGGAATCCAGGGGCCTGTCAGGCCAAGGTTCTACTCAGCAAAAGGAATGGCTGCGTGGGAAGGAAGGCAGCTGGGACTACCAGCTGGGCTCCAGAGTGCCTCCATGCAGTGGCCAGGAAGCCACAGACCCCTGCTATGTACCAACAAGCTTCACGAGGCAACCCTCCCTCCCACCCAGCCAGGGGCAGTCAGGCCAGGCAGCCATTGGGCACGGGCCACTGATCCAAGGCCCTTCCAGGGTCCCAGATGGAGCTCCCAGGACACCCTGATACTAAGGCTCGCCCTGTCCTTGCTTCCCCTACTGCCTGCCTAGAATAGTGGCAATGTTGGGTTCATCCCATGAGCCTTTGGGAGGCTCCCATGAAACAATCCAGAGGAAAAGAGAGCCGCTTGAGGCTTCGAAGCCAGCCAGGTCACGGGGAGCCCAAAGGGGTAGCTGGATGTGAGCAGGGCTCCTCGGCTCGGCTCAGGGCACCAGAGAGAGGGGCTCAGGGTCCCTTGGGTGACAGACATCATCAGCTCCCCTTGATCCCCATGGCCTGGCTCTAGTCCCTGCCCCTGCCCCCCATACCAGGATTCCCACAGGCTCATGGAACAGAACCCTTGGAGGCAGGGAGCAAGAGGAACCCCCCACCCCCAAGGCCCACAAGAACTAGTGCCACGTGAGCTCACAGGTTGTAGCCCCATCTGGAGCTGCTGCCAATCTCCAGGAAGGGAGAGCCCCTTCCACACTGGGAGGGCTCTGGGCCACAGCCTTGGGGAGGGGGACTTGGCCTCAGAGGCTCAGGGTCCTTCCTTACCACACTGGCCTTTGGTGTTGTTGCCGAATTTGCTGTAAGGCATCTTGATGGCGAAGGACAGGCCATTGTAGGACACCAGGACACCGAGTTCGGGAATATCCACCACGTAATTGATGCCAGCCTCATAAACCTGGAGGCCGTATTTCCGATAGGGCAGCGACACGGTCTGCTTGTTCACCAGGACCTGCAGCACAGGGAAGAGTCAGGAAGAGGCCACAAGATGGCTCCTGAGGAGTTGGGGGCTCAGAGGAGCAGGAAAGCCAGTCGGGTGGCCCAGCTTGGAAGGGCAACACCGTCTCCTAGCCAGGGAGAGGCCCAGAGTCATCCCTACAGCCTCTGCCTAAAATTAAGGGAATCAGCTTGAATTCAAGTCCCAACAGAACCAGCAGGCCGGCCAGGGCGGTGGGACTGGCCATGAGAACAAGAGAGGCACTCCTGGGGCCAAGAACCAGCCCAAGGGAAAGCGAGAGCCTCAGCTGGGGAAGCCCAGGGCTCAATGTGCCAGGAGACACCCAGATGGAAAGGAAACCAGGGCTTCTGCCCTCCCTGACTCCCCTCGGCCCTTCTTCCCTGCCTCAGTGGATACACTCCCTCTGACAAGCAGATGCTGAGAGAAGTGCTCCCAGGCCCAAAGCCCTGGAGGAGGCATCCTCGACCCTTCACTCTTCCTTCTCCCCCTCCCCAGAAGCCAGTCTTGGCCAAACCTAGCCAACTTGACCTTCACAATAGCTGCTGCTCTGTGTCCCTCCCCTCCATTCCCAGAATCCTCATCTCCTGCCCCTGGACTATTGCCCTAGCTTCCTAGTGACTCTCCCCCTGCTGGCCGTCCTTCCTTAAAGAAACATCATACTGCCTCTACAGACTCTTCTGTGGTCCCTTGAACCTTGCCCCTTCCCTTCAGTCCTCTTCAGGAACTCTGAGCTCCAGCCACACTGGCTTCACACAGGACACTGATCTCCCCTTTCCACGCCTTTATCCCAGCTGTCCCCTCTGCCTGCAATGCATTCCCTCCACAAGGCTGCCTCCCAGGACCCCTGAATTCCTTTGAGAATCAGCCCCAAATCCCAGCTTCTGCAGGAGTCTTTTCTGGTCAGCCCTCACCCTCAGCCTCCTCAAGGACACCTTCTTTCCTTCATGTAGGATTCTTGCATGTATTAAGTTATCGTGCGTGTTGTCTTGCCCATTGGGAGTTCCTTGAGGGCAGGGATTATTCTAGTTTTCTCCTAATGGCCCTGGCACCCCGCCCAGTGCCTGCTCCATAGGAGGTCCTTCCTAAATGCTTGCCAATTGGCATGTTGATTGAGAGTCCCTTGCCCAGTGGAGTGCCCCCTTCCCCATGCCTGGTCCGGAGCTCTGAACACCCCCCAGCGCACCTGGACCTTCATGGGTGCCATCTGGATGGTCTTGATGAGCACCTCCTGGGTCTCGTGCCTGACGATGAGGGTGCGTGGGCAGGACACCTTGTCGTTGACGTCACAGTGGTAGTTGTCGATGTAAACTCCGAAGTTGTCCACGGTCTGAGAGATCTCTTCCACTAGCACGTAGGTGCAGTTCCCCTGGTAGCTGTAGTACAGTCCATCAAAGGTAGTGTAATGGGGGTCTCCCCAGCCGGTGCAGTAGCCTGGAAAAGCAGCAGCATTTGCCCTGCGTTACCATGGTGGCTAGAAGGCCCCCAAAGCCTCGTCCCTGGGAAGGGGCATCAGGCCCCATTTGCACACATCCCCCGTAGCAAGGTTAGGCTCTCGACCTGAGAATGCCTCTCCCCAAACTCCCAAAGTGACCCACCCTCCTGGCCAACCAAGCCCCTGTGGGGCACTGAGGAGGCTCAGCACCTGGGACAGTTCCCGGCATACCCTCGCCTGGGTACTTGCTAATGAGCCAGATCTGACCCACTACAGCATGCCCGTCCTTCTCTCTTCCGGGGATGAACCCCCAGGGGCCAGAGGAAGCAGAGGATGATGGTCGATGCAGGAGTGGGCAGGCACTTACAGTCACACTCCCAGTGGCCGCAGCAGCCATCAGGGTCCAGGACCCACACAGGGTTGAGGCCATTGCTACACACGGGCTTGGGGGGTGGGTTGCACTCCTTCTCGAAAATCTCCACTGTGTTGTCATGCTTGCACACTGCCATGGTACAGTTACACAGCCACCAAGTCTCGTTCTCCTACGGCCGAGGGAGGGAAGATGAAAGCAAGCATCGGCCGGAACCTGGAGCCCAGCCTCCCTCGGTCCTGACACTCCAAGGCCAATCCCTTCTCTTGGGGCTACTGTGGGGAGGCAGGACAGTGTGGAAGCAAGGGCCCGGGACGGGAGGCCGCTCCTGAGCTGGAGTGGAGTCCCTTATCCCCTCCATTTCCCCATCTGTTGAATGGGATTCATAAAATCCGGAGGGATGTTGTGGGAGAGCACCTTGCGCGGGCTTCCATGCTTGTTAGCAGTGAGTTCTCTCCCAGCACCAGGCTGTGAACCCCAGGAGGGCCCAGCTAGCCCCATCTCAGCCAGGCCTGGTGGCCCAAGGCTCTAGCCTCAGGCCCCCCCCCCACTCAGATGAAAGAGATGGAATGAAAATGGCCTTGGAGGAGCCTTGGAGGAGGAAGCTAGAACACTATTTGCCTCCACAGTTTGAGAGGAGGTGGTGGAGGGATCCCTCCAGCAGCCTGGAGCTCCCAGTTAGTGGGGAAATGAGCCCATATTTGGAGCGTGGGCCCCTTCTTGGCCAGAGAGCTTGGTAATGACTTGGTCACAGGCTGTGCCACTAACTCCAAGCTCCCTTCTCCAAATCTCTTGGGCTTATGGACCTGGAGATGGAAAAGATCTTGGGAGCCACCCAGGCCTGCTCACTTACATGATGGATGGGAGGGAAGAGACTAGTCAGGCTTGCTCACTAGGGGTCCGGGTGAGAGCAGGAAAGGGTCAGTGCAAATCTATCCCTATGTCTGGGGGGGGGTGGCCAGGAGGCTCAGAGAAAGTGGTAAAGCAAAGGTCTCATCTGTGGGCACTAGATGGGCACTACTAGATTCCTGTAGACTTTTCAAGAAGTGTGGACACCAGTATATAGCCTCAGCATGAGCAGCTACAGACCTGCCGTGGTGGCACAAAGTCAGGGCATCCTGGAGATGGTGTGGGCGTTGAGGATGTAGATTGTGATGTCGTGGTTGGTGTTGAAGATGGCGATGAGGTTGGGGATGAGGTTGGGGATGAGGTTGGGGATGAGGTTGGGGATGAGGGTGAGGTTGGGGATGAGGTTGGGGATGAGGTTGGGGATGAGGGTGAGGTTGGGGTTGAGGTTGGGGTGGGTTGGGGTGTGGAAGGACAGGACCAGTTGAAGATCTCAAGTTGGCATTCAAAGGAGCAGTTGACGTAGTAGCAGTAGTCTCCATGGGTCCCGTTGTACACCAATTCACCTGCCAGGGAAGAAGCCTCCCCAATAAGCCAAAAGAGAAAGGACTGCATATACCGAGCAAACCACATGAAGACGAGGTCATTGTAGGCTATACTTGACCAGAAGAACCTCATGTGAGAGGGGGCTGGGTGGCTCAGTGGATAGAGCCAGGCCTGGCATCAGGTCCTAGGTTCAAATTTGACCTCAGACACTTCCTTTCTGGGCAAATCACTTGACCCCAGCTGCCTAGCCCTTATCGCTCTCCTGCCTTGGAACTTATAAGACAGAAGGAAGGGTTTGTTTCTAAAAACCAACTTCCCACGTGGATCACCGGGCAGCCAGAGCCAGAGCAGCTCCCCCTATGGGCTGGCTCTTGAAGGAGGCAGACAGCCACCAGGGTTCTATGCTGGGGGTAACTGATCTGTAGGAACACCAGGCTGCTTACACAAGCCCCACTTTCCAGCTGATGCCCTACAAGTATTTAGTCTCGTTTCCTCCTTTGTGAATGGAAGCACACTTAGCACCTTCTCCAGAAGCCTTGGGGAATGAATCTGCGGTCATTGCTTCTCACCTGGTCCGTAATACGTATCATTCAAGAAACAGCAGTATATCTGGGTGGACATTCCCTCGGTGGAACCCGTGCTGATGCTGATGCTGGGAGACGGGAGTGGCGTAGTGGTGAACGTGGAAATCGCCGTGGTAGGGGTGGTGCGTACTGTAGTCTGGGTGCTCACACCGAGAGTGCTGGTGGGAGGTTGAATGGGCGTTGTGGTCTCAGGAGGAGCTGGAGGAGTAGGAGTGGAAGCCAAAGGAGGCGGGGTCCCACTTGGCGTTGTTGTGGTCGATGTGGTTGTCTCTACTATCAAGGTTGGAGTGGTGGGTCCTGTGCCTAGAAAGAGAAGGCCCAAAGGGCATTCAGAGTCCCTGCCTGCTAAAGCCAAGGCAAGATAAGGCAGCGTGGTGAGCCTGAACAGGAGCTGGGAAGGAACAGGAATGAACTGAAGGATTTCGGCTCTCTTCTGATTCTTCCAGTCAGCCCAGGAATGCAGCATCCTGGCCAACTGGCTGCCCAAGGAATCAGTTGAGAGTATGATCTTGGGTCTGCCTTTATGTCTCTATGTGTCTATCCACTGCCATTAGGTGATGGCTAGAGTTTTGTTGGGCTCAGGGCAGATGAGGCAAAGGCTCCTGGGAAATATTTCAAACCAGCCATCCTCAAGTGCCAGGGTCCCTAAGTATGCTCCCCCATGCACCAGTGATTCAGAAGGCCCTCTGGGAAGCCTGCATCCTAGACCCAGATGGCAGAATAGCAATGTGCCAATGAGAGCCTTGAGCCCCAAATCACCCTGAAGAGAAGAGATGGACCAGTAGTTTGACTCAGTTACCTCCCACTTGAAGCACATCACATACTTCAAGAGAGCTTCCTCTCTATGTCTCAGTCCCATTCCACACTTACCATGAATCTAAAATGGCAACTCTACCCACTGGTGGCAGCTCTCCTCCCACTGGGGAAGAATAGAGCAACTCGGGTCATCTCCCTATCAGTGGAAGCTGGTGCAACCAATACCTGAACCAAATTCTCCTTTCTGTGAGAAGCCAATAAGAGAAGAGATAAAAATCTGAGACTCCTCTTTTGACCCCTTTTGTGATCCTTGTGATTTCTTGTTGAAAAGTATTGTGGCCTTATTGAAAAGCTTTAAGTTCCTAGCAAACCTGAGTTTAAAGGGTTAACACTTTCCCCCTTTGACCAGGAATGCTGCTGCCTGGTATAGCCAAGGCCAAAATCTTAGCGGGGGCAATTCGACCCTGAGAGGGATACTCCCCAACTTGGCTTCCTGATAAGAAGCCAGTCAAAATTCAGCCTTGGCCTTGGTCTGTTCTGAAGCCAATGTTTTGTGTTTTGATGTGACATAATTTGTAACTTCTGCACATCTGCAAAGTTTCGGGGGGGGGAGGGTTCTTTTGTGTGAAATGAGTCTTGAAATATATATATATATAATAAACTCCATGCTCCTGGAGACAGAGCTGGAAGCATGAGGTAAAAGATGTTCAGTGTCCCTTATTTCCTTATCAACTAAACTGTCCTTATCAGATTATCAGAGATGATAAAGAGATCTCGACACCTTTCCAGCTTCCCAATAATTGGCCATCTAACCTCTTCTAGAAGACCTTCCATGAAGAGGAGCTCATTGTCTTTTAAAGCAGTCTATTCTACCAGATCTAATAGTTGGGAAGTTCTTCCTCATATTGAGGTTAAATCTGCTTGTTTGCAACCTCATTCCCCCACCCTGCCTTGTTCCTGATTCTTCTCTCTGGGGCCAAACAAAACAAAGTTGATTCCCCTCCTACAGGCCAGACCTTTAAATATTGGAAGGAAGCTCTAAGATACTCATCAAATCTTTTCTCTGCCAACCTAAATGTCTCTCAAACATACCAACAAACATCTACTCATATTTCCAATAACTCTGTAGTTTCTGAATCTAATTTGAAAGCTGCACCCTGAGCAGTGAGATAGAAATAGTGATCTGAGAAATATGATGCCCTCCTATGTCAATAATCTGAAGGCTTTTCTCTTACAACATTTTTTCTCTATTGAATGAAAAATGGGGTTATTTATCCTAACAGAACTAAAGGAGAGTTTTCTTGGCTCATTTTTACCTAGAATGGGAAAGAAAGCCATAACAATAGGAATGGCAATTATAATATTTAGGATTAAAATTAAAGGTTAGGGTAGGGAAAAAGGAAAGACCTGATGGAGGTGCCTCACCTGTAGTTGTTGGAGTTGGAGTTGGAGCCTCTGTGGTGGTTGAAGATGGTATTGGAGTCTCTGTGATAGTTGTGGAAGGTGTCTCTGTGATGGTCATAGTTGGGGTTGAAGTCTTTGTTGCAGTAGTGGTGGAAGGTGTTGGAGTCTCAGTGGTGGTGGTAGTAGTGGAGGATGTTGGAGTCTCAGTGGTGGTGGTAGTGGATGAAGGTGTTGGAGTCTCTGTTGGGATGTGGGTGGTAGATGTTGGTGTTGGAGTAGGAGTCTCTGTGGTAGTGGTAGTGGGTGTAGGTGTTGGAGTTTCAGTGGTGGTAGTGGTGGGTGTAGGTGTTGGAGTCTCTGTGGTGGTGGTAGTGGAGGAGGGTGTTGGAGTCTCAGTGATGGTGGTAGTAGAGGGTATTGGAGTCTCAGTGGTGGTGGAGGGTGGTGGAATCTCAGTGGTGGTGGTAGTTGAAGGTGTTGGAGTCCTAGTGGTGGTGGTGGTGGTAGAGGGTGAAGGTGTTGGAGTTGGAATCTCTGTGGTAGTTGTGGTGGTAGGAGAGGGTGTTGAAGTCTCTGTTGGGGTAGTGGTGGTGGATGTTGGTGTTGGTGTTGGAGTCGGAGTTTCTATGGTAGTGGTAGTGGGTATGGGTGTTGGAGTTTCAGTGGTGGTGGTAGTGGAGGAGGGTGTTGGAATCTCAGTGGTGGCAGTAGTGGAGGGTGGTGGAGTCTCAGTGGTGGTGATAGATGAAGGTGTTGGAGTCCCAGTGGTGGTGGTGGTAGAGGGTGAAGGTGTTGGAGTTGGAATCTCTGTGGTAGTTGTGGTGGTAGGAGAGGGTGTTGAAGTCTCTGTTGGGGTGGTGGTGGTGGATGTTGGTGTTGGTGTTGGAGTAGGAGTCTCTATAGTAGTGGTAGTGGGTGTAGATGTTGGAGTTTCAGTGGTAGTAGTGGTAGGTGTAGGTGTTGGAGTCTCTGTGGTGGTAGTAGTGGGTGTAGGTGTTGGAATCTCGGTGGTGGTGGTAGTGGAGGAGGGTATCGGAGTCTCAGTGGTGGTGGTAGAGGGTGTTGGAATCTCAGTGGTGGTGGAGGGTGTTGGAGTCTTAGTGGTGGTAGTGGGTGTAGGTGTTGGAGTCTTGGTGGTGGTGGTGGAGGGTGAAGGTGTTGGAGTGGGTATCTCTGTGGTGGTGATTGTGCTAGTTGTGGCCATCGGTGTGCTGCAGATGGACTGCTGCTCACAGCAATAAACCTTGACTTCATAATTGAGACAGGCAGGAACAGGGACCATTCCTCCTGGCTTCTGATCTTCATTTTTACACACCAATCCCACTGAAGCATCACACACTAAGACTTGTCCCAGTACTTCGATTGGCTTGTCTGGAAACATTGCAGCTCTGCACGTGATGTTGGTTGCCCAGCCTTCCTTGCAAATATTTTCGACCAGCTCAAAGTCACCACTCCCTGGTTTGTTAAATTCTGGCTTCCCTGAATCAACCCAATCAGTCCAGTCACAGACGGGCTCTGGTTTACATTCTGTGCTGGTTGGGGTAGGTGGCTGGGTGGTGGTGGTTGGAGAGGTTGGGCTTTCCGTGGTGGGGGTGGCGGAGGTGGTAGTGGTTGGCGCGGTGGTGGTGGTTGTTGATGAAATAGTTGGGACAGAGGTTGGAGTTGAAGGAGTAAGTGTATGAGTTGTTGATTCGATCATAGGAGTAACAGTTTTCACTGTGGTTGTAGGGCCTGCTGTTGTCGTGGTGCTCGGAGATGTTCCTGGGCATATGTCCATGGGCAGACAACAATTGACTCGAATTTCATAGTCATAACAGAGGCCAAAGAATCCATTTTCATACTGGTCTTCATTTCTGCAAATGAGTCCGAAAGTGGTATTACACTGTACCTTCTGGCCCAGCTGGTCCCAGCTGAGATGGGGCTCCTCAGCCGACCTGCACTCGATGTCCTCAGGGGCACTGCACACCCCATCAAACCTCTCCCAGTCACCACTGCCAGTTGTAGGATGATCCTCATTGATCCAATCCGACCAAAAACAGCAGATTTCTAGGAGGGAACATCAAAATGACAATTTGGAATTTGTGCTTGGCTGGGGGTGGGAGAAGGAACCCAAAGGAGGGCAGCTAATGTCCTGGTAGACCTAAAGGACTTCTGCTACATCAAGTTCAAATCTTCTCCTTCCAAACTTGCCATTGTTCACAGATTCCAAAGACAGCAGAAGACAACTAGTGAAAGCCTCTCATCAGACAAATGGGGAAACTGAGGCCCAGGGTAAAGGAATGTTCTTGCCCAAGGAAGTGCAGCTGGGAAATGGCAGACCTGGGACAATTCAGAGCTATGAGCCTTCTCTACTTCTACACATAAACCTTCGTGGAAGAAAGGAGTTGCCCACTCCAATGGAATGGGTTTTTTCCCTTCTTTGGTAACACCCAAAATGTCATCCTTCCCAAATGGCCACTTAAAGATTCCATGAAAACCTGGCTTTTACCTCACAGAGCCCAGCCTGTCCTGGGTACCCATGGTGCCAGTATCACCGGGGGGTTGCCTCTAAGGCAGGAGTTAGCCGTAGTCCTGAAGTCCTGGCTCTAAAGAGATTCTGCTCTCAATGAGAGAGAGGGGTGAGGGGAGGGGTTGTTGGCTACCTGCTCTCTGTTCTCAAAAACTACCCTGAACTCCCACGGAGCAGCGGAGGGAGGAGAGAGTGTAGCCTAAAATTTGAGAAAAAGGAAAAGCTAACTGAGCTCCCCAACGAACCCAAGTCACTTCCTCTCTCCATGCAGGGGGCTTTGGCAGTGGGAGCCAAAACTCCAAGCCCTGGCATGGTCCTTTAGCTCTCGTGGGGAAAGCCCCACCCCTCGGGTTCTCCTGGAGCTCTCAGCTTCCTAAGCCAGTCATGGGGAGCTCCCAAAGCTGCTCCCATTAGAGGCACCCCCAGGGATGGAGCTCTGGCACTGGCGTCTCAGCTGGGGACCCTGGAGACTAAGGAACCACACACACAAGTCTGAAGACATGGAGATTCCCAGCCCCCCCAAGGCTCACCCCAAGCCCTTCTCTGCTACTTGAAGTCACCAAACACAGCTCTGCCCCCAGAGGACCACTGGCCCATCCATCAGTGGCAAGGGATAGAGACTACCTTGCTTGCTAGTGGTGATACTGGTGGTGGAAGGAAGGGTGGTGGTTGGAGAGCTGGTGGTCAGCGAGGTGATGGCCACTGGCGGAGTAGTAGTAGGAGGAGGAGGAGATGTCACACAGACGTTGAAATACTGGGTCACAGTGCCGTTAGGGCCACACAGCTCCCAAAAGCAGAAGGATCCATCCTGAGTCTGGTTAATTATCACCCCTGAGAGGAATAAAAAGCAGGGAAGGGGCCAGGTGAGAAGGTGCTGCCCACAAGACCAAGCCAGAAGCCCTCAATCAGATTCTTCCAGCACAAAAAGCCCCACCTTCCCTCCCTGCCCCCTTCCCACTTCTGTAAACTGAGGTTCTGCAAAGCCTAGCTTTTGCCGAGAACATCCCAGGAAGCTACTGAATGAAGAAGAAGCCTGTGGCTAGGAGAGGAGAGTACAGAGTCTTGGGGTGGGAGAGGGCACCTCAAGAGCCGCTCCCCTTGACTCCCTGAGGAAAACCAGTCAACTGACTTGCTCACACAGATTGAGTCAGTACTCTGACTCAAAATCCAGATCTCTGAAGGAAGATCCCAACAGAGAGATGCAGCATCTCTGATCCCAGAGTCTGCTCCCAGGGGCTGCTCAGAACCCCAGATCATTCTCAGCAGGTCACCTTTCATTGTTTCATTGCATTTTTTTTAAACCCTTGTACTTCGGTGCATTGTCTCATAGGTGGAAGATTGGTAAGGGTGGGCAATGGGGGTCAAGTGACTTGTCCAGGGTCACACAGCCGGGAAGTGGCAAAGGCCGGGCCTGAACCCAGGACCTCCCGTCTCCAGGCCTGACTCTCACTCCACTGAGCTACCCAGCTGCCCCCGTTTCATTGCATTTTTAAAAAGTATTCCCTTTAGCTACCATGGAGCCAGGTGGAGCCCACCCACCTTATGTAACCCATTCTCTCATTCAGCCCAAGGCCAGGAAAGTCCACACAGAAAGATGGGAAAGCACATTACCTGGCTCTTCTTTACATGAGACCTTGGAGGAGTTTGTGCAGACACTGCAAAGGAAGCCAAAGGAGTTAGAAGCTTGAGGACTCAAGTCTGCCCGCTGCCCAGGGGGAATACCACGAGCCTAGGATTCCCCAGGCCCCAGGGTACAATGGCAATCGGTGAGGTCTTCCACTGTGGCTGGCTATCTCGTCTCCTTTTCTGTAGCCTTCACCCCACTTCTTTCCATTCCCATCCAAGATACTCCTTCTTTCTTCTGGCTGCCCAAAGCCCCAATGCAGCCCTCCACCCAGATCTACCCTCCCTCAAGGGCCCAAGTTCCAACTCTATCCTCGGCACACCCCTACAGCTCCCACCGCACACATCTGCAAACCTAATTCACAATAAGGTATGAATAGCTGATAGAGTCGAGCCCCACATCCAGATGGTGTTGTCAAGTGGCCTTTAACTGATGAGGAACGAGGGGAAGATTTTTTAAGGACTAAAATGAAATAGCTAGAGCAAGCCACTTCCAAGAGGTGGTCAACCCTTGGTCTCGGACCTCATAGCCCTGAGCTTCACTTTGCCAGCCTCAACTCTGCCGAACAAGATGGCTCTCCCAGGTTAAGCTCATCACCTAAATTCACCACCAGGTGTCTAACTTAAGCCTTGATTGATCCCACATCCCTCAGTCTCTTCTCTCTTCTGATTGGAGGACTAGAGAGTACAGAGTATCAAATTCCTCCCAATGCCTTCCTTTATAGAGGACAGAAACTGGACCTTTAGCTCATTCCACTGTGTATCTGCTGCCCTTCCTGGTGTCAACTCTATAGAACAAGATGCCCCCATCCTGGATCCCTCTTGGACCATCCCCCCTGCTACCCTTGTATATGGTGTCTTTCCACTCCTGCCCCACTGGATTGTAAGCTCATTGAGGGCAGGGGCTGTCTTTCTTTTTATTAATGGTATATTTGGTGCTTTGCAAACTGGTGTATTGTAGGTACTTAATAAATGTTCATTGCAATGGAATGATAGAGCAGCTGTGACTGGGTAAGAGTTTATGCAGCAGGATGGGCCCTTCCTTCTCCCAGGCCACCTCTGGCTTCCATTAATGGGTTCTTCCTTGCCACCCCCCTCCAGTGCTCTGTATTAGGAAGCAAATTTAGCAAAAGGGGCCAAGAAAATGAGGAGCTTTGGTCCATCTTCCCCTGTGACCCCTTCCTCAGGCTGCCTTCTCTCTCAGGATAGGCCTCAATGAAGGGAGTGAGCCAAGCTGATGCCTCAGGTCCAGCAGGCTCAGACAGCTTTCGTACCAAGACTGGCAGATGTTGTCTGTGGGGACCTTGTCACCGGGTTCATAGTGCTCATCATTTATGTAGCAGCCACACTGGTCGGCTGGCACACACTTTTTCTTGTCTTCATCAAAGATGGGCCTCTCTGGAGGGCATCTGGGATAGCAGCCTACAGATGACAAAGGGCGGAAAAAGTCAAGGTTGTAGCTCAGGTGGGGAAGGAATAGGAAGGTCTTTATCTCCCCCTTCCCGAAGAAGCATTGACTGAGGGCTGCTCTGGTCCCTGTGCTGAGCTGTCATCCTTCCAAGACTTCCCGATGCCAGCCATTGCCCTTGGGCCCTGGGGATGCTCCCTCTCCTCTGGTCAGGGAGGCTTTTCACTCTTATGGAGGAGGAGGAGGAGGAGGAGGAGGAGGAAGAGGAGGAGGAAGAGAAGGATTCTGTCTTGGCTTTGGAAGAAGGAGAAATGCTCCTTCAGCAACCACCATCCCAGCTGAAAGAAAGGCATCAAAGCCAGTGCCTTGGATGGCATCACCCTCTGGTCCCAGAATCCAGGCCTCATGGCCAGTGACAGTCCCCTCAGGTCCTCAGGGGTCTTACCTTCCAGGTAAGACACCGAAATGTTGGAATGAATGTTGTTAATGGTGCGGCAGGTCTCAAAGCTCCGGTTCCCACAGGGCTCGTAGTGCCATTCACACTCATCAGGGGGGTTGTAGTAGTCACAGAAGATGGCTGGGAGGGAGCAGAAGGAGAGGGAAGCTGATAACCAACTGCTCCCCAGCCATAAGAAAGGGGAAGGCCCTTCCCTGCTCCATGGGCCGCAGAGAAGGTGAGAAGGTGGGGACAGAAGCAGACACACCCCACCTCCATCTCTACCCCTGCCCCTGTCCCCCTCATTGGATGAGTGAAGGTCCTCATTCCTCCTGCTCAAAATCCAGAACCTCACAGTAAAGGAACCTTTTAAAACCCAGGCCAACCACAGGCAAAGCAGCACATCATCCCCCTCCCTCCAACCCCTCTCCCAGGACACAGAGGTGGGCACTTACGACACAAGTCAGGGGTCCTCCAGTAGACACAAGCCCCCTCTTTGGTGCACTCCTGGGCATAGGAAGCCACAGCAGAGCAGAAGCACTCACAGTCACCCCCCGTGTCACAGGAGCATGAGTCATGAACACAGGCAGAGTAGAAAGGAGCAGGGTCCACCTGGCAGGCAAACACAGAGCCCGGAAGCCCAGTGAGTCAGAGTGGACACCCAGGAGGCCCTGAGGCTGACTGGCCCAACCTCCCCCACTTTTGTATTCTCCAATTCTCCACCTCCCCTTCTCCTCCTCATGCCCCATCCCCAGCTCCCCAGCACTCTCTCTCTCTCTCTCTCTCTCTCTCTCTCTCTCTCTCTCTCTCTCTCTCTCTCTCAAGAAACAGTAATTTTGAAGGAAAAAGCAATGTTTTTCATTGAACTGAAGGAATAAGAATAAGATGACAGACAGCAGCCAGAGCTACCAAAGGGACTGACAGTAACCCTTCTCTGGCCCAAACCCTGCTTCTCTTCTCTGAGGGCACATCGAGCTAAGCCTCCAAGACCACCCCAGGGTGGCAGCCAGCCAGCCAGCCACTCATTCCTGAGTTCAGCATGCAAGGTCTCTTGGGATGTGCAGAGCACTGTCTGAGGCACTGAGGGAGGTGCAAGGATCTCCAAGCGTGGTACCTGCCCTGGAGAAACTGGAACCCCCCAGTAAAGGGACCTCTAGTCTCTTCCAGAAGGTCACATGTTCAGCAGGACATGTAGTAGCTGTGTTAAGCCTGCCTGGGCACTGTGTGAGCTCTTCCTCAGATTCTCTAACCCGGGCCCAGAGAGCAGGTCCACAGCCACGGTAGAGAGGTTCTGGGGCTCACAGAGGAGGTGGGGCAGGCGTCAGACCTTGAAGACTCAGCTGCCCAGCTCCATCTCCCATCTGTGTCCATGGATTCCCTCCCTCATCCCCCTGGATGGGGGGCAGCAGCCTGTTCCTCCCATCCTGCCCATCCTCCCCCAGGACTGCCCCACCTACCTTGCTGTGGCAGGCTTGAAATACTTGGCTTTTCAGGATACTGCACTGTTTCTCTGCCCAGGACTGGCGATGTGGGTTCAAGACACATGGTTCAAAGGTCCTGTCTACGTCTGGACAGGTGTGGGTCTCCTTCCAGCTGTTCCCAAAGTCCAGGGCACTGTCGACTATCATGTGGTCCCTTGTGGTGAAGTCATTGCTGGAACGGTCATCAAAGTTGCCACACAGGCCACACACAGTACCCTAAGGAAGAAATCCATGGATGTTTGTAATCCACGCAACCGCCAGTCACCTCAGGAGCACACATGTGCATTGGGCTTGTGCGTGTGAAGCCAGGAGGGAAGAGGAGGGGAGGGGAGGGGAGGGGGCAGTTCTGTCTTCTTATGGTTCCATCTTTGCTCACAAGCATCCCTCAGCCTCTGTTCAGCACGTCTGGGTCATCTTCTTGCCTGGAGAGTCATGTGGCCAGAACCACAGCCCCCATTTCCTCCAGGCCCTCTGGTGGGTATTCTGGAGACTCCCTCCCTCCCAAGAGCCCACGGTGGTCTCCTGACACAGGACCAGAGCTCAATCAGGAAAGCTGGGCTTTTGTCCCAGTTTGCACATAATACCACAGGACACGTCTCTAGGATTAGCCACAGAGAAGGAGCCCCTCTGCCCTCTTCCAGAATGGCCTGCCAGGGTTAATGGTGTGACCTGGGGCTGTGGAAAGACCCCTGGGTTTGGGGTCAGAGGGCCTGGCTTCTGTTCATTTCCTACATGACCTTGGCCAAGTCACCTCCCCCTCTAGGTCTCAGTATGCTCCTCCTAAGGCAGGACCGGGACAAGCAGAGCAACTGAGGATAAAGTTCGACTCTTGAGGAAACATGGAGGGGGTTGTAGACAAGCCACTACACTTGGCGTCACAGACTTGGGTTCAGATTCTGTCTCAAACATTCCCTGTAAAAGTCTTTGGCCTCTCTGGACCTCAAGTCCTCACCTGTACCCTGAGGAGGTTGGACTCAATGACTCCGAATCCATGGTCTTGGGAGCCTCAAACCCCAAAGCAGAGGCTCTGAGTGCTCACCTTGAAAGTCGGGGCAAGTTTGATGAAGATGGTGGTCCTCTTGTCCCAGATGACAATGATGCCGTTGCTGGCCTCAATGACCAGGTACAGGCCCACCTCTCGAGTGGTGTAAGACACGTGCTGCCCGACGTCGCGGTGGATCACCCGGCGATGCTTGTCCTCCAGCTTCAGCTCCGTTCTCTGCAGGCACAAGGGACGGTGGCTTCATTAGCTGTTCTCAGGCAGGAGCTGCCATTCCTCCAGTCCCCCGGTGGACAGAGCAGAAAGGGCCACTGCCACAGTGCCGTGGTACTCACCCCCAGGAAGATCTTAATGGCCTTGGAGCAGGTCACCCCCGTGGTCCCACAGGGCACGTTCTCTGTGATGATGCTGAAGGAGCCCTGCGAGTTCTTCTGGCCACAATAGTCCTAGAGAAGGAGGGTGTCTGGAATGAGTGAGGGTGGAGGCAGCATCCTCCCTAGCAACACCGCCACAAGGAGGGATGTGGGCACTGCCGGGCCTTGTGGTTCTCAACTGGTGAAAGTCTGCCTGATGCAGGAGAAGACGCGAGCAAGGACAGCCTTCCGCCTGTCTTTGTATCCCCCCTCTCCCTCCCCAGCACCCAGTAGGGGCTTAATGGATCCTTGTTGACCTGGCTTGGGGGGACCAGGGGAGACTCATCCTGCTTCCCAGAGCTCACCTGGGCAGCCACATAGGAGCAGTGGCCATCGAAGTCATAGTACTTTCCATCAAAGGTAATATAATGGCCACTTCCGTAGATGGAACACATGCCATGGCACACAGACTTGGTACACTGCCAGCTTCCTCTCTTGCATGTGCTGAGGAGAGAAGGAAAGCCTCAGGGTTCTGTGCCCATTTGGAGACAGGCACAGCTCCTCCCTCGTGGAGAGAAGGGCAACCTTTGGCCTGGGTCCAGGAGCCCCGGGCAAGGGAGAAGCAACAGCACACCAAGATTTTCACGACGGCCTCTGAGGTCAGGACCGTGGGGGACACTGTCTTGTCTTCAGGCCCAGGCCTTGTCCCAGGTCACACAGTCAGCAATCGGCAGAGCCAGCACTCACACCCAGGGCTCCCCTAACTCTACAAGAAGCCCCGTACCGCTCATGGCACCACCTTCCTGTGGGCAGTCAGGCCACAGAAGAGCTACCATCACTACAGACTGCCTGCCAAGCCCACTCCACCAGGGGCCAGGTGGGCAAAGGATCCTCTTGCCAGGCCCTGGCTAGGGAAGCCACTCCTAGGACACTGCCTTGCCCACGGGCTTGTAGAAAGAGAAGAGGCTGGAACCTGGCCCAGTAGGAAGGGGAGGCTGGAGAGGAGGAGGTGGGTGGCTCCTCTCTCCTTCCCGGGTCCTGCCTCAGGAACAGGGTCTCAAAGTCAGGGCAGGGGCGCCCTAAGGCCTGGACGTGCCCAGCATCCCTGGGCATCCCAGGCTCTCTCACCAGGTGTTGCAGTCCACAGCGATCTTCTCTCCAGGTGAATAGAGTTCTTTGTTGTGGACACATGGGCATTCTTCCTCCTCCACACAGCCACCCCGGCCATCATCAATCAACCCAAAGGGGCACATGCAGCCACTGACACATTCTGTTTGGTACTAGGAGGTAGGCAAAGGGAGGCTGTTATAGCCCCCGCCAGGGAGGTCCCTACACCTAGCCCAGGCCTCTGTCCCCAGGAGAGGGCAGCACCACCCCCCCCAAAAAACAGCCAGAAGCAGAACCAGGGGGCCTCTGGGGAGGGCTTGCCACAAACAGTTGGCTCTGCAGGAAGCAGGATGGACCTAGATCATGGGGGCAGGAGGCACCCTGTGTGATCTCCTGGGAGAAGGTAGAGCTCTCCCTCAAGTCCAGGTCCAGGATGTCAAACTGAGGCTAGTGGGAGCCCAGGGCTACTGGTAGAAGTTGCCCCTCCCCCATCCCAAACCGGGCCTTGGACCTCAGCCAAGAACAGACAAGAACTGGGCTCAAGGACTGAGAACAGCCCAGCCAAGAAAGGTTGGGTTCACCAGAGAAACTCAGTCCTGGTCTGTTCAGGAGGCCAAGCAGAGTGTTCCCCTCCCCTGACTCACATAGCCACTCCCCAGGCTCTGGCAGCTGATGGGATGGGGCCTCTGGGTGGTCAAGGCTGTGAGATTGTCACAGTCCACATGGATCTTGGGGGCAGCACAACCTGTCACGGGGAGAGCACTGGTCAGATGAAGCCTAAAGGTCTTGGGAATGAGTGGGCACAAAGAGGACAGGGAGGGCCAGGGAAGAGGGGAATGTGGGCAGGTGGGCACAAGGGCATGTGGGCATGAGGACGTGTGGGCAGGAGGATAGTCCTTAGGGCCCCCTGAAGGACAGGAAGAGCCAGGGAAGCAGGTGGGCAGGAGCAGGACAGCCTCGGGGGCCCTAGAGAGAAGGCAGGCACGTCCCCAAGACAAGGACCCCGACTTACTCTGACCAATAAGCTTGACTTGAATGCAGTGAAGCCTCCCATCCCGACAGACACTGAGGAGGAAAAGGGATGGTGAGCAGAAGAGAGAAGTGGCCCCAGGCAGCCTCCCAGACCAGAGAGGAGACAGCCAGTGTCCCTGGTGGTGCTGCCTGGATCTGCCCCTTCAGCCCCCATAGCACCCAGAGGCAAGGGCAGAGACAACTCCTCTGGGCCAGGTTTGAGTCCTGCTACATGACTCTGAGCAGAGCACTTGAGCCTCAGTCTCCTTCTCTGGAAAATGGGCCCAGCTGAGGCCTTGGGGCATGAAGTGACTTGTCCACAGTCACACAGTCTCCGGGTTCAGAGATGGATTGCAGACTCGGGTGTCCTATAGTATGGCGGCCCCCATAGCTCTAAACCAAGACCCACTGGGGCAGAATAGAGGCACGGGTCTTGCTTCCCCAGGCCCCCTCACCCCAAGAATCAAGCCTCTGTCCAAATGGCTGCCCCAAGGGAACCTCCGTGACTCCCTTCCCCCTTGTTTGCCCTACAAAGAGCCCCGCTCCCCTCCCGCTCCCAGTGAGGGATGGCCCAGCAGAGCCCAGACACGCACCAGCGCTCCTCTTGCTTCAGGACCACTTCTCCGGCCTCCAGGTACAAGCCCCTGTGGTAGCAGGAGCATTTGGACAGGGGCACGCAGCGACCTTTCTCGTCCATGTAGGTGTGGTCAGGACAGCCGCAGCCATCCACGGGAGCAAAGCCCTTGAGACAGTGCTTGTCAGACTCAGAGAGGGAGCGGCAGGTCT
Source organism: Gracilinanus agilis (assembly GCF_016433145.1). Taxonomy (NCBI): domain Eukaryota; kingdom Metazoa; phylum Chordata; class Mammalia; order Didelphimorphia; family Didelphidae; genus Gracilinanus; species Gracilinanus agilis. The sequence continues at coordinate 297,387,284 of NC_058135.1, read as the reverse complement.
GCTGGCAAGTGGTCAGGTTGTACAGGAAGATCTGGGAGTTGGGGCAGGAGTTGATGTCCCTGCCTGGGGTGGGAGGAGAGAGATGGTGAGTGAGGCAGCAGAAGCCCCGCCTCCAGCTTGAGCCAAGCTGGCCAGGCAGCCCCCTCCACCTCCCTGATCTCCCAGCGGGCAGAACAGGCATCTCAGGCCCAGAGAGGCACATGTTGCCCTTCTCTGCTGGCCCCGGTGGTCCCCGGCTCTGTCTCCCTGCACCGGGTGCCACCATGCGGGTCCCTGATTGAGGACAGAAGCCTCAGCATGGCCGCCGCGCAGCTGCTCTCCCCAGAGTGGCACTGAAGCAACCCGTGGGCTGGTACTTTGGGCATTGAATCTGCAGGGCTGCCTTAACCCACTTGGGCCAGCTTTAGAAATCCCTGCAGGCTCGCAGAAGCAAAGGGCAGCAGCCTTCCTGGAGTCAGCACGTGCCACCCCTCTCCTCCCGCCCATGGCAGTGGCCACGATGGAGCCTGGCTTCTCTAGGTAGCCCTCAGAGGCTGGCACGTCCTCGTCCCTCCCCAGCCACGCCGCCGGTGGAGCCCAGCACTTACTACAGACGCGCTCCCGCCAGCCCCACAGCATGACTCCTTTGGCCGAGCAGGCCCTGGCGTAGGACGAGAGGGCAGCGCACATGCAGTCCTCGTTGTTCTGGCAGTTGCAGGTATCATACTTGCACCTCTAGGATCAAAGACAAAGGCGAGGTTCAAGGACCCTCCGGGAGATGGAGGAGAGAAGGGCGACTGGGAGGAGCACCGGAAGCCCTTCTCGCCTTTCCCCCTCTGCCAGCTCTGGGTTTCCTGGGGCCACTGAGCCCCCTGGATCAGAACAAGGCTGGAGAGAGTGGCCCGGCCCAGAGTGGCCCGGCCCAGAGTGGCCCGGCCCAGGGGCAAACGAGGAGGCAAACAGCCCTGCCTCAGAGAGCCTGCCCAGCTAGCACCTTGGACAGAGCACCAGCGTCTACTCAAGCAGCAGCCTCAGCCTTTCTGCAGAGGCAACCCGGGAGAGTCAGAGATACACCCTTCTGAACGGAGCTGGGCCAGACAGTGTCTGCCTACTCTGTGTGTGCCGGTGCCCATCGCCCATCGCAGGGCGGGCCCTCCTCCACGGCCTTTCCTCTGTCTGGAATGCTTCTCCCCTCCCTTGGGCCAGGCCCATTTCTCTGCCTGTTGGCATCCCACCCTCTCTTCAAGGTCCATCCCAAATGCGACCTCTTCCAGAAAGCTTCCCAGATTGCCTCCTCCTCTGTGGTCACTCCCCCACTGAGCCTCCGATCATTTAACCTTTCCCAGCCCCAGCTTCTGCCGCTATAAAACGAGGGACGTAGACTCTATGGCTTCTTAGATGATGTGGTGAATAGAGGACTGAATCAGGGAGACCTGAATTCAAATCTGCCCACAGACACTTCCTAGCTCTATGACCCTGGGCAAGTCGCCGCACCCGTTTGCCTCAGTTTCCTCCACTGTCAAATGGATACAATAACAGCATCCACCCCCTAGAGTGGTTGCGAGACTCAACCCAGATATCGGCAAAGCACACACCCAGAGCCTGGCACATAGTAGTAGATGCTTTTCTCTCCCTAACTTCCAGGTCCTATGATCTCTTGTGCCACACCTTGTACTGGTGATACTGGGGAAGACAGAGAAGCCATGAGGTCTGATGCCATGCTTGTTCCCATCTCTCAGGACAGCACTGTCCACCTGGGGAGCACTTGGGCCTCCGGCCTGTCCTTCCCCACCCCCCGCAGCCCCGTTCTGTGTCTCGTAGCCATACCTTCTGCCCATATTATTCAGTGTTTGGGGCACTAGCCTGGGCCAGACCAGCCTGGCCCAGACCGAAGTGTAGTCACCTTGTAATATTCCACAGGATCCACCACCGAGTGGCACTTGGCGAAGGGGGTTTCTTCCTTCTTGAGCAGTGAGCACCAGTGCTCTGCATAATTGGCTGAGGGGGGAGACAAGGGGAGGGAATGGGTGGCTAAGCTCCTCTTCCCCCTGATGCCCTGGGAGTTCTGCGGCCAGCTCAGCCGGGCTGCTCCGAAGCTGGCCCACAAGGACAGACAAAGGCCGGCCCGTGGCAGCTGTGGCTACCGCCCACCCCGGGATCATCATTCTCAACTGGGACCTCTGACAGCCTGACTCAAGGAGCCGATGCTGCTTTTACCACACACTTGTCATGTTCGGGGATGAGGTGGAGAGAGAGACAGGGAGGAGGAGGAGGAGGAGGAGGGAGGGGGAAGAGAGTGATAGAAAGTGGGATCGGGTTTGTGTGAGCGTGAGTGTAAAAACGTGAGCATTTGAGGGTAACCTGAGGGAGAGGGAGAGGCTCAGAGGTCACTCTAGGAGAAGGAAAGGGAAATAGTGCCAGCCTGTGTCCCCCCTGACAGAGGCCTACGACCCAGGAAACACTGCCCAGTAATTGGCCTGGGTCCTAGCCACCAGGCTTGTGCCCTTTGCGGAGCATCCTCTCAGCCCCATAAAGCCTCATCCTCCTTTATGAGGAGGCATAAAACTCCTCAAGCAGTGGCAGATGGGCTTGAGGAGTTTTATGCCGAAGGAAAATGTGGCCCCTGGCCACCTCTCCTGGGCAGAGCAGCCTGGCCTAAGCCTCTCACCAATACAAGCGGCAGCCCTATGCGGGGCAGCTTGCTAGAGAATATAGACCGGGCAAGGGCTTGGACAGATGGTGCCAATCTTACCATTTTCAATGCTGAGAGAGCAAGGGTCATCCAGCCAGTCTAGTTTGTCATGGCAGCTGGACTGGGCCTTCCAGGTGTTGGCAAAGCCAGAGCCTGTTGCCTCGATGAGACCTCCTGCTGTTTTGAAGTCATCGCTTTCCATTCCGTTGAAATTCCCACAGAGACCTGAAGCAGAAAGGAAAGGAAGCCCATTGGAAGAGGGCCATGGGGGAGGGAAGACCCCGGGCCCAGGGAGCGCGCTCAGGAGCCCCCACCTTGAACTTTGCCCTGGAAAGCCTGGTCCATGGTCATGAACAGCTGCATGACTGGCACCAACTGGATCTGCAGCTTGAGGCCGTAGGTGGTGTGCACGATGATGTGGTAGGAGGAAGGCTGGAAGATGGAGAAGCTCGCTGCAAAGCAAAACCCCGGGGGGGAGAAGACGATCAGCCTTGGAGAGGGGAGGGGGCGCCGGCCTAGGAGGGGAGGTCCAGGCTCTCGGGTCCCTCCTCTGCCTCCCACTACGTGTGACCTTGGACGAGTGGGGGTGCCTCACCCCCCTTCGCATGGCCCAGTGCTTGTTAGCATTTCTCCCCCCCCCAAGCAGCTGCTGTGAATGTCTGCTTCAGGAGGGTGGCCCCCCCCGCCCCATCCCTGATGCTGCTGATGTCAAAGGCGTGTCCTCCGGAACCCCCCTTCGTCCTTCCCTCCCCCTCACTAATGTGCGCCTGCCCTGCTCCGGCGGCCGCTCACCCGTGACATGTGGCAGGTGGACCTCCAGCTCGTTCAGAAGCACGCTGCCGTCAGACTTAAAGGCCACGATCTGCGGAAAGGAGAGAAGGCAGGGAAGTCCTTCCATCCCCGGCCTGCCCCCGGGAAGAGGGTGGTGGGAGGTGGCCAGGACCTTGGAGGAGGGGAGTCCTGGGGAGCCTGGCCTCGCACCGGGGCAGCACTCAAAGCACCACAATCGAGACACGGGGCTCCCCACAGGTAGCCTGCCACCGAGCCCCAGCATAGCCCCTTGGGCACACCCCTGCCGGCCCCTCTCTTCCAGGGTGCGTAACACCCCACGAACCGCCTGCCGAGGTTTTCCAGCCCCCGGGGCTCTGCCAAAGGTCAGAGGTCTGCCCTGTGGCCCCTGTGCTGGTCACTGAATGGCCAAACGAAGTTCTGCCGCTAACTCTGGAGAAGCCGGCCTGGTGGGCAGAGCGTGGCCGCCCCGTGGCCGGCAGGGACACTCACGTTCTTCTTCTTGTCGGTCAGCAGCACCACTGTCTTCAGGCAAGTCTGCTTGTCTGTGGAACCGCAAGGCGTGAGCTCTCCCAGGAGGGCATAGGAGTCATTGCTGTCACCCTGCAGTGGGGGTGGAGGTGGTGAGGAGAGGCTGCCGCTGCCCAACCTCACAAGGACCCTTGGCTGGACCCAACGCGAGCCTCCCTCCCTCCCTCCCCCGGGGCTATCGCTTGCTGCTGACAGGGAGAACCTGCTCCTCCCAGCAGGCACTGGTTCTGAACCTGTCAAGAAGGCTGAATCCCTGCCCTGGTGGAGCCCAGTCACGTAGGGATAAGCCCGACACAAAGGCCTCCAGGAGAGGCGAGCACAGCGCCCTGGGCAGAGCCCAGAGAGGTAATGCTTAAAGAGGTTGGGGGTGGAGAATTCACGAGCCATAAAAGGGAGAAAGAGGGCATCACGTGGAAGGGGAACAGCCTGAGCAAAGCTAAGACAGGTGGGAGAATGCAAGGCATTCCATTTAGCTGGAGCCCAGAGCACGCGGAGGGGAGTTACGAGGGAAGGCTGGTGCCAGGCATCCATCTCAGAATGTAATGGGCAATTGGGAGCTACAGGAGGTTGGCCTTCCAGTCTAAGGAGCATCTGACTCAAAAGGTAGTTTGTATTCCTGTCAATGAAAAACTTCCCTCTGGGACTTTTGGCCACCACATCCTTCTGGAACAGACAGACTGACCAGCCTCGCAGAAGTTCCCAGAGGGCATTGAAATGGGCAATGTGTCCAGGGCATGGGAGATGGGGAGTGATGGGAAGAGGGACCTTCAGTCTGCTCACCTCCCAACAGCTCTTGTGGGGAAAGGGAGAAGGAATAAGCATGTATATAGCACCTACTGGGGCAGCCCCAGCCCTGTGAGCACTGAGCATTCCCAGGGCACATGGCCAAGGATCCCCACTCTGGAGAATCTCTTGGGGCCCTGAGCAAAGGCAGAGTGCTCAATGCCCTTCGTGCCTCCACTTGCCACAAGAGCATCCAGGCCCGTGCGGCTCACTCCGTACCTTGGCCAGAATGTAGTAACAGTCTCCATGAAAGGTATACTTCTTCCCATCAAAAGTGGTGATGTGGGATCCACCTTCCAAGGCACATGTGCCAGGGCAGGGCAGGTCCTTGCACACCCACCGGCCAGCGTTACAGACACTGCATGGACAGACAGCAGAAGGAAGAGTCAGAAGCAGCCTGTCAGTCCCACAACCCTGGGCCCCCTCTGCCTCTGCCCCCTGCCCTTCCCTCTGAAGCTAGGGAACAAGCCCTGGGCACAGCAGCTCCAAGTTGTGCTCACCACTCCTCACAGTCACCGGTGATCTGCCTCCCAGGGGCATAGAGGTGGCCATGCAGTTTGCAACTGCACTGGCTCACCTGGATACAGCCATTGCCCGTGATGTCATCATACACAGTGCCTGGGTGAGGGAGAAAAGGGCTGAGCTGAGCCCGAGGCCCTCTGCAAGCAAGGAGGCCCTCCTGCTGGAGGCTCTGCCCCTGAGGACTCTGGGAGGCCAGAGTGCCAGCCTCTGAGGTTAGGTGCCACAATTTCTGTGGCTTTGTCTCACACTGTTTCACCACCACCCCTAGTGGCCAGGCCAGGGCTCTGGGCACAGCAAGTACTCCGAGAATGGAGCTGATGCTCCCTGGTTCTCCCCTCTCTTCTCGTCCACAATTGGGAAAGTCAGTGCCCAACTATCAGGGGTATGTGGGAGGAGAATCTAGCGAGAGGCCCTATTAAGGCCGAATGTGGGGTTCGAGTTCTCCCTGGAAGACCTGGAGCTTCAGGAACCACCTTCTGAAACCACAGGATCTAGAGAAGCCTAGTCCCAGCCCCTCGTCTTGGAGGAGGGGACCTGAGCCCTAAAGAGCCCGAGTTACTCGGCCAAGAGGACGCAGCTCAGAGCTGTGCTTAGTAGCTACCTACTTGCTGCCTCCAGGTTAGGCATTTTTCTCTCCTCATAGGAAGTAGGCACACACGAAGAGAGGAGGACCAGTGTGGACAGTCCCGCAGGGGACATTCTTAGCAAGCATAGGCCAGTCTTCTCATGCCAGCTTCCTCCAGGCAGAAGCAGTGAGGAGAAGCTGAGGGACTAGGAGGCCTGGGGCCTGGGAGCTGTGCCCGCTGCCTACCTTCAGGGCAGAAGCAGCCATCCATGTAGTGCTCCTCACAGAGGTTGCTGACTTCCAGGTGGGAGCAGGTGTCCATGCAGGGGGAGCCGCTCTCCAGGTAGACCATGTTACCAGGGCAGGTCTTGGCTGGAACGCACAAAGACAAGGCCCAGTCAGTTTGGGAAACTTAACAGACCCCTTCTCGAGGCCTCTTCCCATATGATGGACTTCGAAGGCTGACAACGGCGGCAGCACTGACAGGCCAGGTGAGGACTATGCCAAAGGGAGAAGCCGCCATGGGGGACAGGCCTCCAGAGCTGGGTCACAAAACCCGAAGAAGGAGTTGGGACCCTTGAATTCAGTGCATCCCCTGAAGCTCCGGGCTGGTCCAAGATGAGGGGATGCTAATGAGGCCAATGTTAGTGGCATCTCCATACGTGGGTGCTAGCTCCCAGCCTGGGCTCAGGTCACAGAAACCCTCTCTGCTGCTCCTCCGTGGCTTTTGGCAATCCCTCCTGTAGCCCCGGAGAGCCACCCCCAAGGACAGCCCCCTCCCTCCAACACACAGGCACACAGAGGTATGTCCATCTTGGTGTAAGGACCATGGACAGCACCAAGTCTCTGCCCCTTCCCTGCCTGCCACCCTAGGATTTCCCCCAAATGCCCTGCAGATGAGGCTTCCCCAAAAACCTGTCTGGTTAAGGAAATGGTCCTGCACATTTACCCAGCCACAAACAAAGGAAGACCAAGGAATGTTCCCTCTAATGAGGCCAAAGTCAGGGATACAATTCCCATCTGCCCATTCGCAGCCCTTCTTTCTCCAACCCCCCCAGAGGTATCAGCTTCTCTCTAGACCAGTTCTAGGGCCTCTCCCCCTCCAGGCCCAGCTCCGTGCTCTAAGCTGTCGCCCTCCAGAGACAAAGGAGAGAAGGAAGAGTATAATATAGTCATTATTCTTCCCACTGGGAAGGAGGGAAATTGATATCTAGGGAGTGGCAGCAGTTCCAGGATCAGGGAGCGCCCTGGGAGCAACAGGGAGGGCAGGGCTCACCCCCAACCCACACTGAAGCATCCTCTCATGGGCAGGCTTCTCTGCCATGCCTTTGGGTCAGCCAGTGTCGAAAGAGAGCAAAGCCCCAACAAAGCAGAAACAAAGGGAGCAGACTGACTGTGAGCCATGAAAGGAGAGGTTGGACCCCAGGGCCCATGGGGTGCCTGAGCTAGATCTTGGGTAACTGGGACACGGTGGAGTTGGCATTAAGGGGCCTAAGGGTGGGGATCACATTGGGAAACCATGCCTCCTTCCCACAGTTTTATTGCCAGCTATTTCCATCTTCCTCGTGTAGAGAGCCAAACTGGGCCCTTCAGGACCCAAAGGAGAATTTGTGGTCCAGGAAGATTGAGTTCAGCTGTCAACTGTTTTCAAGACCTGGAGACATTGACTGGAGAATGGGCTGCTCCAGCGCCCCTTCCGTCCTGGGCAGTAGAGATTGCTCAGCAAGCCCTCCCAGCAAGCCTCTCACAGCCCTGGCCCTCCAAGGACACTTACGGCAGAATGAATCTGTCCTCCAGGTGTGTGGCCGGCCTCCAGCATGGGAGCACTGGCGAGAAAACTCAGAGATGGTGCTGCAGAGGCAGAAGGAGGGATCCTTTTCACACTGACACAGGTCTTGCATGCAGGCCTGAATGTACATCTCCACCGGCACGATGTCCTGACAGTCCTCAAAGGCAGCTGACGTCAAAAAATTCTGGCACTGGGCTCTCTGGTGGGAAAGGGGCGAACACCACATGCATGAATCTACTCTGCCCATGAATTGCCCCTCGCTGTTCCTGCTTGGTCATTTTTGGGAAGGATGGGAAGGGAGGGAGGGAGGGATAGAGAGAGGGAGGAAGAGAAGGAAGGAAGGGGAGGAAGGAAGAGAGGGAGAGAGGGAGGAAGTGAGGAAGGAAAGAAGGAAGGAAGGGAGGGATGGAAGGAGGGAGGGAGGGAGGGAGGGAGGGAGAGAGGAAGGAAGGAGAAAATGAAGGAAGGGAGGGAGGAAGGAAAGAAGGAAGGGAGGGAGGGAAAGAGGGAGGGAGGAAAGAAGGAAGGGAAGGGAGGAAGAGAGGGAGGAAGCGAGGAAGGAAAGAAGGA